>NC_050534.1:4492123-4512594 GCF_002922805.2 Oryzias melastigma
CTAAAGATTACATAGTGCAGGACTATCTACTGCCCTGGATTTTAAAGGTAATTTGGACACGATGTTCACTACTTTTCTTTTGTTTTTCTAACACTGGATATAACGTCACCGATTACAGGAAGTGAAAATCGAATAAGAACGAACATTTCACGACATTTATTTATAACTCCACTGTGTTCTGATGGTGAAAATGTAGATTGTTTATTCAAATATTACATTTAAACATGTTTTTTGTTCGATATTGTTCAACCGCAATGCATTGTGGTGCATCGATACACGCTAGTTTTCGCAAAGACTTCTGGGAAATTTCGAGTGCACTCAATTTTGGAATTAGTAGATTTGGACATCACTAGCAAATGGCAAATGCACTACATAGTGATTAGGGAGGGAATTCGGACACAACCCTATTTTAGCCAAAACAGCTAGCATGAAGCTGAAATATGAGCTAAACTAAAAAATAGCCTAAATAATCTTAGTAAATGCCTAAATAGTCCAAAAAGCTATCAGTATGCCATTTTTTTTACTTTAAAACTGTAACTTTTTAACATAATTATGAATAATAAAAAGGCAGGAATTTTATTCCAGAATAAATCACCTTTAACCTTAATCATTTTAAATATTTTATTCTCCGTAAAAATATATTTTGTCAAAATTATACAAGTTAGAAATAAGTACAAGATAACATCGGGTCATTAATAACAATAAAATAAAATGATCTGGAGGGCCGGATAGAACCACCCGGAGGGCCGGATGCGGCCCCCGGGCCTTGACTTTGACCCGTGCTTTAAAAGGAGTATGTGGATCACTGCAGGTATATTAAAGCAGAACCATCATGCTAACTACTGTATTACCATGGTAATCAACAGCCCTTTGAATATTATATCAAATACCTCCATGACTGTCAGTCATTGGAGTTGTCTGTGATACGTGTTTGTGTGTGAGATGAGATTACTCTGAGCTCTGAGCAAGAGGCTAATTTGCTTGCAGAGGATGACCTGAAATTCAAAGATGAGTCTCAGTTGTGTGTCCGGACACCAGCTTATGATGAGTCAGGCCATCAAAAATGTTAGCAAACATGTCACAAGCAGCCCCCTAAACTCTCCAATGTAAAGCTTTCAGCAGTGGACTGAATTTCAAAGACACTCACTAACTGGGCCAGGAGACACTCAGCTTTTTCTGACTCGTCTGATGGGATGACACGCAGTCCTTCGTCAGTGCAGCATTAGACAGCTATTTGTGGAGCTGCTGGCTTAGCCAAGCCTGTTAGCACAAAGTCAGTGTCCCCATTCAGAGGCCTGACACAGCAACTCCACTCTCCCACAGAGATTACTCACACATGCATTATCAATGGCGAGCCAGTTCAGGCAGTTCAAGCAACAGTTGCCCCGGTGACACGTTGGAGCTCTAAGGTACACAGAATGTTAAAAAAGGCTTGAATGGAATCAAACAAGACTGAAATGATGGAAAACTGAAAGCAAATTCAGCCACATGCAAATTGTGTTTTATGCAAACTGAATTCAAAATAGGCTTAAATGGTTCCTTGGAATGATGTGCTGTGTCACCCTGTGTGAGTGGTGTGGTGGGGGTAGGGTCCAGCCTGTGGTGAACCTGACAGTAGTCACATAGGCACTCTGCCAAAAGACAACCAAACGGAGCCGAGACGCTCCAGTCTGTTTGAGTCAGAGCAAACAAAGCTCCTCCTTCAGGTGGTAAAAACAGCCCAGCCACCAAGGAGAAGGGTTACCGATGTGTTAGTCTATGGTTAAGGAAGAGGGATTTTAATAGATTTAATGGACCATTTTCTGGACTATAAGGCGCACAAGATTATAAATAGCACCGTCAGTGAATGGTTTTGTCAAACTTTTGTCATAAAAAGGAGATTAAGCTAGACAAAAATATCAGATAAGTCTTTCAGTTAGAGAGCTTTTAAGTTTGTTCACAGTAACTCTAGAGCTTGTTTGTGACATGCTACACGTTAGCCATATTATAACCATTAGCTGCATTAGCGTCACAATAGCCTACCTGTAAATCACCTGTAAATCACACACATAAAAAAACAGCTGATGTTACGGCTGTGTCCGTATCTGGTTTTGTATTTTCTTTTGGTTCTTTTGGTTCTGTGGATTTTTGTCAGAGTGGGACATCTTTGTGTTTTGCGGATCTTTGTGTGTCTGTCTGTCTTTTGATTTCTTTCAGGTGTGGTGCTGGAGGTGTGGCTCCCCATTGGTCCAAGTTGAAGGAGGGGAGCCTTCAAAAGTATCATTTGGACCTCCAAACCAGGAGAAAGGAGCTGGGCTGCAACCTGTCTCCACTGCAGTCCAGTGATCTTCTCCACCTGTTTTGACTAGTGCACACTTAGTTTCTTTGGTGTTTGGTTTAGGTCCCACTCTGTGTTCTGTGTTTAGTGTTGGTTAAGTGAAGCTGTAGGGGTGAACTTTTATTTAGTAAATGTTTTCTCCTGTTTCTGTCAGTCCAGGGAGGTTAGTGTTTGTCATTCTTTTACCTTTTCCTTTGCAGGTAAGCTCCCTGGGTTGAGTTAGTTGGGCTTTTGTTTGTTATTTTGGCCTTGGTTCACCCTGAAGCCTTTTGCTTCACTTTTAGATATTTTGTCTTGTAAATAAAATTTGTTACCTTTTTATGGAGACATTTGTGTTTTTGTTACCCATTATTTCCTTTAATTTACCTTTATGTTAGGCCCCGCACCCCTAGACCACTTGGGGCGTAACAGCTGATATAAACATAACTGTAACTATGCTAACTCCCAACCATGTTGGTAAAAAACGTTTAAAAGAAAAAAAGTAGTCTAACACACTCTAATGTTAACTGTGTTACAAGTAATAGCCCCGTTAGCATATTCATGATACCCCAAATGCCAATCTAGTGCATCATATAGAATAAAAACAAACTCATAATGCTAATATTAGCATTACTGTAATTATGCTAACTCCGACCTTGTTAGGATCACGTAATGAAAACACAGTCCAACAATGGGCGGCCGTGGTGCAGTGGTAGGGCGGTCGACTCCTGATTGGAAGATTGCAGGTTCCATTGCTGCCTTGTCCCCCCATGTGTTGAAGTGTCTTTGGGCAAGACACTGAACCCCGAATTGCCTCTGGTGGGAGGTTGGTTTCAGTGTTCGGCAGCGGAGCCACCACCAGTGTGTGAATGTGTGAATGGGTGAATGGGTCTGTGACTGTGAAGCGCTTTGGCCCCTCGGAGGAGGGTAGAAAGCGCTATACAAGTATACGCCATTTACCAACATCGCTACATGTTAGCTGCATAGGCAAATTCACAATAACTCCCCACACCTGAGCGCGGAAATTACGGTATTATATATTCGTGTTTGGTAAGTAATTACCACAAATGTCTTTATGATACTTAATACTTTTCACTTTTCATCAGCACAATCAGGAACTCTTCAGACTGTTTACGACTGTAAAGTTTCAGGTGGGTGTTAAAACCACAGCTAAGTTTAAATCCTCTCACTTTTGGAGGTGTGTGGAGGTCAGGAAGCAATAAAGCCAATTACACAATAACAAGTGGATTGTGGTGGTAAAAATGGACATATCTTTATCTTGTTAATTTTAACACTGACAGCACACAGAAGGTCACATGCACGGTTGCTATATCCTTCTGACTCCAGCAATTCAAATTTGTCCTCTGTAGAGAACATTTCTGAGTCTGAATATCCTCTAACCACTGCATACGGCTGAATGAACTCCTTTTGGTAATTACAGAGGACATCTGGGGCTTTTTAGCGAAACCAAATGTGATGGGCGGGAACTCTGGGAATTTTAGTTTTAGTGGGTTTGGAACATGTGTCAAAGTCAAGGCCCGGGGGCCGGATCCGGCCCTCCAGGTAATTCTATTCGGCCCTCCAGATCATCTATTTTATTGTTATTAATGATCCAATGTTATCTTGTGCTCAATTCTAACTTGTATAAATTTGATAAAATATATTTCTATGGAGTAAAATATTAAAAGTTATTTAAGGTTTAAGATGATTTATTCTGGAATAATATTCCTGCTTTTTTATTATTCATTATTATATTAAAAAGTTACAGTTTTAAAGTTTTAAAAATTGAAATTCTGCAGCTTTTTGGATTATTTTGGCATTTACTAAGATTTATTTAGGCTATTTTGGAGTTTAGCTAATATTTCATGTAAATGTTAGCTGTTTTGGTTTTTTTTTTTACGTGTTTTTTTAGGCTAATTTGGCATTTAGCTAGTATTTCAGCTGGCTATCAGCTACAGTATTTTTAGGCATTAGCTTTAGTAATTTCAGCAGGTTTCCCTCAAGGGAGGGTAAGGTGGAATTTCAAGAAAAGCCTGCTATAGAACGCGTTTAGGGATTTAAAAATGTCAGAAATCAGATCAATTAAACCTATAGGATGGTAATTTTAATTGCCTTTTTTTTATTTTATTTTGTTCAAAAGATCTGCTTCCAAAATGCACCAAGGTCAAATAAATATGAGTTAATTCCTAAAATCATAGTTTTTCCCATATCCTATCATCTCATTCTCTCCTCTTGCAATTCTGATCACTTCTGCTAAATCCAAATTCTCCCCCTACCCCTCTGGCTTCCTACTTATGACAGCAAATCATATGAACATTTGTTCTTTTGCACAGACCATCTATTCTTTTGGTTTTATGTTTGATGAAGACTGAAATACCTTCTGATGCACCTATTATAATGATCCTTTAGGAAGTTAAGACCAGACTGTTATTGACCTACAATTATATACAGTATATACTTAAGAACCAACAGTTTTCCAAGGTTCGCGTTTAGACAGATTCAAAAGTTTAAAGTTCACTTTGCAAAATGTATTGAAGAGTTTTGCTATTTTTAATTTTCTCAGCAGATGGCAATCAGTAAAGGGGCACCCGAGGGAACTGTATTAGGACACCTTGTGTTGTTTAGGTTGTCTACTCTTCTGTAGGAATACATGTAGGACTCATCAGTTGCTAGGCAGATCAGAGTTGGATCATGAATAGAGTAATTTTCACAAATATTTGCATCATAAAAATAAAAAACTCCAGGAAGCGTTGAGGGTTTAACATTATACCCTGCAGTCATGACTTCTTACTGTGAAACAGGTTATTTAACTTTTACAATTCTCTGTATTTCCTGTTTATTGCAGTTTTACCCTGAATACAAGTGATAAAGCTCATTATCAGATCAAAATGCAGAGTAGCGCCAATAAACTGGTCATGTGACCTCAGTGCGTTTTATCATAGCCTGCAGCGCAGTAAAAGTGATTTGTCTGCAACAAGTGAGATAAGAATCACAGACCGTCACAACACGCTGAGTC
This sequence comes from Oryzias melastigma, assembly GCF_002922805.2. Lineage (NCBI taxonomy): Eukaryota > Metazoa > Chordata > Actinopteri > Beloniformes > Adrianichthyidae > Oryzias > Oryzias melastigma. The sequence goes on from NC_050534.1 coordinate 4,497,436, forward strand.
ATTTACAGATGAGCGCCATATAAGGAAGACTAGTGTTATGATTCAGGCTGGTAGATATGAAACAGAACAAGTTCAGTTTATTAGTGAATTTATTGGTCCTGTAGATGAAAAAAACAAAAAAACAACAAACTGTACAAACATTTGTATGTGTAGCCCTCAGTAAAACAAAGACTCCCCAAAAGATCCAGTGGATACAACATAAAAATAAATAAACAGAATTACAAAAAGTCCTTCACAACATTTTCACTCAGAAATAAGAACAATTCAGTCAGACAGTACCAACACATTAGTACAAATAGAAAAAACACAAATCCCTTACGTTTCATTCCACTAACATTTACCGATATTAACATTACGCAGTGTCATACAAAATAAAGAAAATAGGTGCTTTGCTGTGTGCAGCAGACGACAGCATCATTCTCACGCGGTGTGGCACTACAGATATAAATAAACTGAGAATACTGAAATACCACCAGCAGTGACGTGAAATGTAACGTTCTCCTCCAATCGAAGCAGAGAAGCAGCAGAAGCAGCATGGGGCTTGCAAGGCAAGCTCTACAGGCACTCTATGGCAAGGACCGCCGCCAAGGACCGCCGCCATCACCAGAGAAGAGACATGATCAACACTCAACTAAAACTGTGCAAACGTCTGCATGTTCGGAGCATGTCAGCATCTGAGGGGGTAGTCATCCAGTCTGATGGTTTAAGTTAAAAAATAAAAAACATTTGATTCTGAATGAAGTCTTTGGTGTTTAGAATCTGAGGAATCATCAGTTCATTCTCAGTCTGGATCAATACATGGGTCGAAATTGAGATCGGCGGCTTCAGAGTCTCCTCGCCGCAGCATCGTGACCCTCAGCTGCAATTTCACTGGCAGGACTGCAGGATGTCATGGCAACCAGCCGGGCTCCTCAGGTTCTGCAAATACACACAGAGAAGAAAATAAGTTAAGGGGGGTTTGGATCACACGGTGAACATGCAGCGTGCGGCTGACAGGAGCGGAACGCGGCCTGATGCAGCGTAATCCCTAAACCACATGTTACATCACACACTTTCCTCGGCTCCAAACTCTTCTCCGGTTATTTTTAGGAGGCACGCAGAGCGGGGCATTAATGCAAACTGTTGCAGGTTCAGTGCTGATCTTTTGCTTTACATTTCTACAGCTAATGCGTTTGATAAGCAGAAACTAGAGCAGCTTCTTTGCAACCTGCCTGTGAGCTGAAAAACTACATCATTATTCCTTCTTTGGAAGCTGGTTTCAGGATTTAAAGACCCACTCCGATGAAAATGAAGTTTAACAGGTTTTTGGAGCATTTCCCTGATATTAGTATTAATCTAAAGCACATGTGTCAAAGTCAAGGCCCGGGGGCCGGATCCGGCCCTCCAGATAACTTTATTTTATTGTCATTAATGACCCGATGTTATCTTACGCTCATTTCTAACTTTTATAATTTTGGAAAATGTTTGTATGGAGAGTAAAATATTGAAAATTATCCAAGGTTTACGTGGATTTATTCTATATATAAATAAATAAATAGTCATTCTGCTAGCTTTTAGGACTATTTTGGGTTTTTTTTTAAGGCTATTTTAGAGTTTAGCTAATATCTCAGCTAAATGTTAGCCATTATGGCTAACCTACATTTTTTTAGGTTAATTTAGCATTTACGTAATATTTTAGCTATCAACTTTGGCGTTTTCAGCTATCAGCATCACTAGCATTATCACAGGCAATGCTTTATATCTAGTTCATAATTCTGTTAAAAAAAGTTACAGTTTTAAAGATGTAGTTTTAGAGTGTTCAATAAATTTTTATCCTGTTCGGCCCGCGACCTCAGGTGTGTTTTGGATACTCCTGCTCTAAGGCATGAATCGGGAGATGAAGCAAAGGAGAAAAAAAAAAAAAAAAGTGCATTTGTGAAATAGATAGTACAGTGGGTGGGCCACTAGCTCCCTACTTTTTTGGGGTTGCTCCACACCAACAGCCCCGCCCACAAGTCAGATGTGAATTTCTAATGAACTCCTGCAAAAATGATGTCCTAAAAACTAAAGATTTTCATTTTTAGCTAAACCATATTTGAAAGAGACACAGAGTTGGTCGGAGTGGGACTTTAAAGCGTGCAAAGGTTCCTAACCGGGAGGACAGCTGCGAAGCAAAGCAGCGTTGAGTCGTTTACCTTCGAAAAATCAAGACAGAAAACACCTCTAGATAGTGGAGGATGGTGCGCCTTTAGAGTCAGACAGAGCAGACGAGAACAGCATGAGTGAGCAAAGGTGACAAGAGCGAGGACGAGTCAAGGCGAGCACGCCAAGGACATGAATCAGAAGGAGAAAAGACGGATGAGACCGGCAGAGCAAGAGAGCCAAGTGAGAAATACTTACAGGCAAACTTTGCCCAGCCAGTGCTGTGAGGAGGAGGAGGAGGAAGAGGAGAGGAAGACCAGTGAGTGACCGAAAGAGAAACAGGAGATCTGTGGCGTGCTCGTCTGTTTTAATCACCTGTCCTGCCAGGCTGAGGGGGAGGCGGGAGGAGCTGCAGAGGGCCATGGAGGCCACGGAGTTGGGCAGCTCCTGGATGGGCGCCTCGTCCAGGTCGTCGATGCGGGGCTTCTTGATGAGGGACTCGGGGCTGGTCAGGGGGGTGATGCTGTTCCTCCTGATCAGGGTTCCGGGTCCTCGTCTCACCTCCTGTGGAGCAGACAGACGTGCTTTAGCCTCCCACAGCACCTCCTGCTCAGCGGCGGGAAGCGCTCCTCACCTCCGGCCTGTCTCTGTGCGTGTTCACCGCCTCCACGTTCAGGTAGATGGACTCCACCTTGCAGCCGTACGCCACCGGGGTGAGCTTCAGCACCGTGTGGAGCGGACACTTCAGGTAGGGCATCTCCTCTGGATCAGGCAGCAGGGGGGTTAGAGTCATCCTTAAACAGGGAGGATTGTGGGAGTTGTAGTCCATACCTGCACTCTTATCCAGAAAGTAGGCGAGCAGGCAGCGCATGACCGCCTGGTGGCAGATGACCAACACGTTCTCCTGCCGCTCCAGCTCCATGATGACCGGCTCCACCCTTTGGACCAGGTCCTGGTAGGACTGGGAGGAGGACACAAGGGTTGATGGGAGGGCTGCCACGATTAGTCGACGACTGATTTAATAGTCGATGAATCGTTACTTTATATTCTATGGAGTCAGAGTGTAGTCAAGTTGAATAAAGCTGTGAGTGTCTGGCCCGCCACAAAAAAAAAAACTAAATTAGCCAAAACAGCTAGCATTGAGGGGTGGGGCACCCGTCAAAACGAGTTTGATGGAGAGTATTTTCCCCATCTCTTTCATTTGATTTAATCTTGTTTTAATCCCAGAGACTAATGAAGGACAGAAGCTTCACGATTCATTAAAAGTTCAATCAACTCTTGTCTTAAGTTTTAGTTAGTTTAAAGCTAATGATGGTTAAGATGTGCGTTTACGTCCAGTTTGCACATGACACGATTAGTCAACTAATCGGATAAAATAACCGGCATTTATTCAACTCCTAAAACAATCATTTGCGGCAGCACTAGTTGACGGTTCGCTTCCAGACGTTTCTGACCTCAAACACCAAAGGCGTCAAGCGTACCTCTCCGGCTGGATAGCGGTAGTAGTATTTATCCTCGTCTCTCAGTGCGAACTCTTCAGGGAACTTCTCCTTCATCTCATCGTACGTCATGTCCTCACACACCCCCTGAAGGAGCGCAGGAACAGCCGTCAAGACCGGCAGACAACTGCAGGACGGAGCTGCAGGGTGGCACTCACGGCGTCGATCTCGTTCAGTGCCTTCCACTGCTCGTAGGCCACGCCCAGGTGCTCCGCCGTCTGGATGCTGCGGCACAGCTGGCTGGTCCAGACCTTCAGGCCCTGCAGCTGCTGCTCCTCCACAAACCGAGCCAGGGCAGCAGAGAACTGGAGAACGGGAGACACGGCCGTCACAAAGACTCCACCCACACACTTCTCCTCCAATCAGCGTCCGACTCTGTACCTGTCGGCCCCGCGCCGAGAGCCCGGAGTCTCCGCCCAGCCGGCCCTCCATGTTGTCCGTGCTCTCTCCGTGTCGACACAGGTAGATGGTTCTCGGCTGGACGTGGATGTTCATCAGGTAGTAGACGATCTTGCTCTGGATGTGATCCTGAATGCGGTTGACCAGAAACCGCCGGCCGACGTCTATGACCTTGATGAAGGACATCTCCCTGGAAGGCGAGGAGAACAGGGCGGGGGAGGGGTTAGTCTGCAGTCACGGCAGCGGAAGAACCGAGAAGAGCTTCCAGGTAGGGCTGTGGGATTAGTCGACTAATCGATTATTAAAATAGTCGACGACCAATTTATATTCTATGGAGTCAGAGTGCAGTAAAATTAAAAGTTATGATAACATTCTGCTAGATTTTTTAGACTATTTTGGCATTTATTTAAGGTTTTTAGGCTATTTTGAGTTTAGCTAATATTTCAGCTACATGCTAGCTGTTTCTGCCTACATTTTTTAGGCTAATTTGGCATTCAACTATAATTTTAGCTGGCCATTAGCTTTAGTGATTCCAGCTATCAACTTAAGTGTTTTTAACTATCAATTTTAGCATCTTCAGTGGACAAATTCAGCTTCTAGCATTCACACTAGCATTAATGCTATATATCGAGTTTTTAATTAGACTTAGTTAAAGTTAATGATGCTCAAGATGTGTGCTTTACATCCAAGTTTGCGCATGACCCAATTAGTCGCCCATTAGAGTAACGGTTTGTGGCAGCACTACTTCAGGTCACCTGTCATAGTGATCTGGATCCAGAGGTTGGTAGGTGGTCCGGTAGCATTCAATTCTTTTCTGGAAATCCATCATGGCTTCCGTCTTGTTGCAGTCCCGGTAGTCTGGACAGGACACCTTCACTTCCTGTTCAGAGATGAAAACTGTCAGGTGTGTTTGATGCTGAAAGCGGCGTGGAGGGAACAGGCAGACGGCGAGGTCGTACCATGATGTTTGATGCAATCACGCTGGGATCCTCACAAACCGACTCGATGAAGAAGACCTGGATGGGTGAAGAAAGACGGGATTTAGACGCGGTGATGCTTCCCCTTTCCCGTTGCCGTAGCAACATCTACCTTGAAGTCATTTTCCTCGCCAAACTTGAGGATTAAATCCCGCCTTTCTCTTGTAGTGTTGGTGGCGTCGAACACCTAAAAGGAAAGAGAACATTCAGCAAAATACTCCAGTTTCAGAAAACACAAGCAAAAAAGAAAAAACCTCACCGCCACTTGGCCGCCCTCGTCCTTCAGGTAAGACTTGACATCCCTCAGAGCTGCTAAGGCACACTGCCTGGGGGGTGAAAAACCACATTAGTAAAAAACAAAAGAACAAGCTCCACATAGACCATCAACCGCCACTCACTGCCTGATCTTGACGGCACACTCGTTATCGGGTTTGAAGAAGTCGTAGGAGCTGTAGCTCTTGACCGCCTCCCTCCGATACTCTCCAACGTTGAAGACTGGAACACAAAACAAGAGGGGAGTCAACAAGCTGTGGGGGGGGTCTGTAACACGAGTCGGTAAACAACCATCATGTACCCATAAACAACCGTGTCAGAGCGCCGTTTACCTTTGGTGGGCATGCCGATCCAGTTAAGGTAGCGGGTCAGTTTCTTGGACATGTAGGTCTTTCCTCGAGCGGGCAGACCCACCATCACAATGACCGTGGGGGGGTTGGCCACGTGGGGAGCGCCAGCTCCTGTGGGGAAGGAGGACGTTCAGACAACCAGGATGACATCATCAGCACGTGGAACCACAAGCCCACTCAAGAGCCAATTAAGATCCAATTTCCACGTCACAGGAGATAATCCTGTTTCCACAACATCCGAGTGTTTCAACGGAAAACCAGATGAGCTGGAGGATGTAGACTCCACCTTCCCATCCTCTGCATCATCACTAAAGCTCTTATGATCCACAAAGCCGAGGAGGAGCTTTCAGCCACAGCAACTGCAGACACTCACGTCTTAGTTGCTCTTTTTAATAAACAAATAAAAGAAAATAAAAGAAAAAAAAAATCCCCCCACTTCAAAAAAAAAAAAAAAAAAGAAAGAAAGACTGGAGACACCTGCCCAGATTCCTCTGGCGGAAACCCCGCGCAAGGGGCAACGAGGTCGTCTCATCCACACGCGGGATGGACCAATGAGAAGCTTTGGGGGCGTGGTGACCCAGAATATAAGCTACTACCACAAGAACGTCTCCCCCACCGATGGGGGAGTGGGCGTGTCCGTACGGCATGTGCTGATGCAGACAGCCAATGAGCGCCGAGCAAACCGAAAACCGGCTCGAGGCAGATACTGCACACAAGAACGTGACACATTTCTGATCATTTTCTGTCGTCTGGGTCGAGAAAATGCAGAGCAGACCTTAAAACTCAAAGCTTTCCGTGGCACCGAGCAAACGTTTGAAAAACAGATTTAGAAATATGAGTTTATATCAATAAATGACGCAGTTTTATTTACCTCGACGCCTGTCATCCTTGGTGGGAACCCAGATCTTTTGGATCCTGTTCTGCGTGAGCTCTCTGGGCATTCCTTAGTGGCTGGAGAACCGAACACTACCTGGGAACCGAACCGGATAAATCCCGAGATAAAATATATTTAAAATTAAGCGCGGCGTCGTTAGCCTGGGTTAAAGCTTAGTCCGTTCAGACGCGGGATATCCTCGCTGCGTTGAGCCGGGCTCCTCTGCCGGTCTGCGGCACACATCCGCTTTTTAAGCACGCCCGGCGAGCCGGGGGAACACGTGACTCCTGTGACGAAACGAGGCACGCGCGCGCACGGGCAAAACCATTCACATCCACGAGGAGGTCATGCGGGGCTCGCGGCGCCTCCTGGCGGCCGCTTCTAGTACTCACAGAGATTCATTTCACATTTTTCACATTTCTGAACATAAACAACAATTCTAGGTTAAAATAAATATATATAAATAAGTATAAGCGTTAAGTTGTTTTATTTTATAAATTACTGAGAGAATATTTAAGGTTAAACCCCCTTTTATGGATTAACATGTTTTTTTTTAGTTTTTAACGATTTTAAAAATTAATTTCTGATGTTTTAGAGTCACTTTTTTGTTATAATTACTAAATAAAATACAATTTTTCATTTTTATTTACTTTAATTTACATATTACATTAAAATAAAAGTTTCAAAACAGTCATTTTTTTTTTCTTTTTTTTATTTTCATTTTAATTTTTTTTATTCTCGGGTTTTTGGAGTCAGAATACACCACATTACATTTGAAAAGGCTTCCCTATCCTCGTGAATGGGTGGTTGCGCAGAGGAAAAGCCCGCAGTTTGCACATTTGGGAAGGATTTGAACGTGGAGCATACGTGCGGAGCCGCACATCAGCTCCTTCACCCCCCTTCTGGACTGTACCACTGACTCACACTGGCACCGCTGCTCCATCCTAGTTGTTCATTTAAGCAGAGGATTTTAACACGGAGATGAACAAATGTGAGCAATATTATTTAATCATAATATTGTTTCCTTAAATGTGTATTTATAATTAGATCAACAATAAAAAGTATTAGGAATCAGTTTGTTTTTCACCATTTTTTTATCAAATCTGTCATTTTTCGCTTTTTTCTTCAGTTATTTATTCTTTAGTTTCAGGAAGTCATTAGAGGTCAGCAGACGACCACCCACCATCAAAGCCACCAGATGTCTGTCTGCCTTTTATTGCTGAAAACATTGTTTTCATGCTTGTGATTTAACGCTTTACATGTTAGTTTATAGAGTTTTATTCTGTGACAGCAATTTTAGTTTTGAATATTTTTGAATTGGAAATGTTAAAAACAAAAATTCCCATTTATCATCAAATATAAATGTGATTTTACCATCTACTTTTGATTTTAAATCAACTTTCTGCACATCCACATCCTGCACATTTGTAGATAAATCTCAGTTTTCATGCTGCCACTAATCTGTCATCTTTTCTGTTATCCACAGAAGACTAGGACAGCCTAACATGGAGACGCAACAAGACGTAGTTCCAGAATTTTGCAAAATCACATCACATCAGTGTGAACTTCTAAAGGGATAAAACAATTGCCCAAAATTGTACCATAAAAAACTGCAGAAACTATGTCCTAGAAATCTACAGTTTTCTAATTTTGGCTAAAAGCAGCAAAATCATAAAGTCCACTGGGAACACTTTTACAATAAATCAAAAAGTTTTCTTAAAACTTTAATTCCTGAAAACACGTGTTTTAGATACAATTATTTAAAAGTTTGGCAAACAGATCATTTTTTTCAACAGAACAACTTATCTGGAAGTTCTGGACAAAAACCCTCAACAAAAGAATTGTGATTAAACTGGTCAAACAAAGTCCTGACTCTAATCAAAGTCCTGGAATAACCTTCAGCTGCACTTTCTCAGAACCCCATAAGAACTGGAGCTGCTTTCAGAGAAGACGTTGTAAAAACCTGCTGCCTCCCAGCCAGCGAAGCCAGGTGGGCCCATGTGGTTTGAAAGTGGGCAGAAAATGTGACCCCCAAATGGGTTTGGGTAAAGTGGGCACTCAGTGGGTAGATGCAGTGGGTAGACTCATTCTTGTCTTATGTACGCCCAGGACTATTATTTTTTTTTCGTTTACTTACTTTTCCCTTTATTTATTTATTTATTTATTTATTCAAATGTTATTTTTCTTTGTTCACTTTTTGTGCGTCATTTGGATTAATCATAGTTTTGACTTGCGACTGTTACTTTGTGGTTCACGTGCCTTCTGTTTGTGGCCCTGTTCTAAAAATCTGTATGCCTTGAAGCTTTTTAATAAAGCATTAAAAAAAACTCAGTGGGTTGTCTCGCTACATTTGCCAGCTGCCCGGTGGACAGCGGAGCTCCCTACCTCGCTATAGTGGAGCTTGCTAGCGCGATAAAATAAAGAGCTCAATACAGCAGAGCTCCATAGAATGCTACAGCGAGGCTGGCTAGCTCGCTACAGATGAGCTTGCTAGCATGCAACAGCGGAGCTCGGTAGCTCGATACAATTAAGTATGCTGGCTCGACACAGTGGAGCTCGCTATAGCTCACTATAGATGAGCTAGCTAGCATGATACAGTGGAGCGTGCTACAGAGGAGCTTGCTAGCATCCTAGCTTAATGAGCATACCCGCTGAGTGTCCACTTAAGCCTGTGTGGGCAAACCCAGGGCCCACCTGGCCGTGCTGGCTGGGTTACTGCTGACAAACAGAAACTTTTCTTCTTACTTTCTTGGTTCAGGTGGAATTTTCAGTTGTGATAAAAGTTTATCCAGATGTGAACTCCACTGCTGAACAAACCTCTGATTTCCTGTCAGTGAGTCACATGAAGAACAGTGATGAAACTGCAGACGGTCTCAGTGGAAGGAAAGTTTCTCAGAGATGTGTGTGAACTCATTTGGGGCTGCATGTGTGTGCTGTAATTACTGACGATATTTGTGTGCAAAAACTGATTACATTTGTAGCCTGTGAGGGATTTGAGTTGGAGGAGCATCATCAGGTTTCATGGATCTAATTGTCTACAAGTCCAGTTTATTTACTAAATGCGATCTTTTTCAAAAATGGCATCATGGGAGAGTTCCCCTGGAGTCAGCAAAGAACAAAACGGCTCGTCTCACTTTTACCAAAATCCATCTTGATGATTCTCAAGACTTTTGGAGAAACATTCTGTGGACCGACGAGTTAAAAACTGTACTTTTTGGAAGGTGTGCGCCCTGTTACAGCAGCTGTAAGACTGGCACTGTGTTTGATAAAAAGAACAGTGAAACATGGTGGTGGCAGTGGACAGCTTGTTGTGATTGATGGAAGAATGAATTCTGCCGTCTACCAGAAGGAGAACGTCCAGCCATCAGTTCCTGCCCTCAAACTCAAGAACTCTTGGATCATGGAGCAGAACAATGATCCAAAGCACACCAGCAAGAGATAAAATAAATAAAGATTTTGGAGTCAAAGTCCGGATTTAAATCCTACTGAAATGCTGTGGCGTGACCTTAAACAGGCAGTTCATGCTAGAAAACGCTCTAATATGGCGGAGTTCTTCCAGGACTAAGATTCCTCCAGAGAGATGAGAAATACTCATCATCAATCATCTCGAACGCTTGATCTCTGTTGTTGCTGCAAAGGCTGGCCTGAGCCATTAGGTTCAGGGGGTAATTACTTTTTCACATAAAGTCAGATAGGTTTGGATTTTTTGCGCCTTTAATAAGTAAAATCCTAATTTTTAAACTAAATTTTGTATTTCTTTGGTACGGAAGAAGATTAGGGCCACTGGAAAAAAAAACATGAAAAATTCTGACTTTAATCTCAGAATTCCGAGATTAAAGTCAGAATTTTTCATGGGCTTTTTTTATTCAGTGGCCTTAATCCTCTTCCGTACTTCGGGTTGCCTCTGAGCGATATTAAAATTAATTTCGACATTTGTGTGTGATTCATATGCAAAAAAAAAAAACATAAATCAGGAAGGGGCAAATACTTTTCATGACACTATCATCAGAAAATTCCAACAAAAAAAAGTTTTTATCAGTGGGTTTTTAAAGCAAAACAAGATGCGATATGCCGGTCAAAGAAGACAGGAAATGTAGCTGTTGATCACAGTGAAGGCTGAATGATTGGCGTGTAGAATGTGGTAAATTCACAGCCAGCAAGGTAAAGAGGCCCCATTTGGTTTGAAGTGGGCAGAAAATGTGGACCCCTGTTGGGTTTGTCCAGTTTCTGTGGTGGCTCCACCTGAGTTGCCCTCATTGGCTTAACTGGACACTCTGTGGGTAGGCTCCCTACGCTAGACAGCCGCCTGGTGGACAGCGTAGCGTGCTAGCGAGCACCGCTGTATCGAGCTAGCGTGCTTCGATGTAGTGAGTAAGTGAGCTCCACTATAGCATGCTAGCGAACTCGTCTATATCGAGCATGTGAGCTTTGATGTAGCGAGATGCGTTGTATTGAGCTGGTGAGCTCCCCTCTAGCCAGCTAGCAAGCTCCGGTTTAGCATGCTAGCCAGCTCATCTGTATCTTTTGGGTTTGGGGCCGGATGTAGTTGTGTTTCTGTTTCACCTCTAGCTTTCACCTCCCTCTCGTTACAGGTGTGTTGATTTCCTTCCTCTTTCCCTCTTAATGGATACACTTGTGTTTGATTGTCTTGTTTCTGTTTTAAGCTGCATGTTTCCCTTCACTTGTTTCCAGATGGTCTTGTGTGCTTTCTCGAGTGCTACGAGCCTTCTAGTCTCTTTGAGGTAAAATTCTGCAAAATAATATTTATAAGAAAAGGAAAAGAATAAACTACATTCTTATAGATCATCCTGCTTCTGGGTCTGTGTCCTCAACTGGTTCCTGACAGCATCAAGCTAGTGAGCCCCGCTGTAGCGAGCAGACCAGCTTTCCATGGAGCAGCTGGCTGGTGTAGAAGCCAACCAATCCCTACTTAAGCCAATGCGGACAAACCCATTTTTGGTCCATCTTTTCGGACCCCTTTTAAACCATATGGGCCCGCTTGGCCTTGCTGGCTGGGATGTGCCAAAGCTTCACTTCAAAGTTGTTTGTTTTAGTGTCATTGAAGCACAAAATTGGCAAATTGCAAAAGCAAACAAATATATGTTGGAACTAAGGAAAATGTTGGTGGAGGTATCATGATATGGGCTTATTTTGAAGAACTTTGTGCTGCTGTGGTGAAGTGTTTTCATATTCTGCATTCAGTTGATTAATGAAACTAGTAGCAATGTTTAAAACAAAAAAAGAAAAAATAATTTTGGTCCACACTTTCTACACACAGTTGTGTATTTATGGTTCCCTAAAGACTGTGATACTGTGTGTATGTGTGTCTTGTGTTTTGTCAGATGCCTGTGGTCAGAAGTCTAGCAGTATAAGCTATCATTTCTCTTTCATTTTTACTGTATGAACTGAGTTGGATCGTTTCCTGTTTGCAGAAATCCTGTTTCATAGCTGGAGCCATTTTGAACTTCGATTGGGAATTTTATTGTGTGAAACTTGACATTTTTCTATTTTCTTAAACAAATATACCTGATAATTAATATAAAAAGGCTAAATAACACGTTTCCTTTTTAAAAATAGAAGTATTTTCCAGAAAAGAGAGCTTCTGGCGCCAGAAGTCGGTGATTGCAGCACGAGACCGTTCTAAACATCCACAGGACAGAGAGGCTTGATCAGCCCACCGGCCCTACGGTCTGTGGAAGGTTTTAAGGGATAAGTCTATTAAAATCGCTTGTTTAGACTTCTTTATAGTAATTATTGGGAAAATCTGTTTAAGCAAGTCACTGTCAAGTTTCACCGGATATTATTCACAATCTAAGTTCAAAACGGCTGATAAGAAAATGACCCAGCATTCTAGTAGCATTTAAACGCATCACCTACAGACGAATCTCTGAGACGTGAAAACAGTCTCACCACAGATCTCCGTGTAACTGAGGTTAGCGTGTAACAAATGATTCGTCTGTAATTCAACCATCTGGTGGGCCGGATACAGCCCACGGGCCGGATGTTTGACACCCCTGACCTCAGCTGTGTTTTGGATTTTGGCCCCCTGTGTGATGGAGTTTGACACCCCTGATCTAGAGGATGAGGACTCTATTGATCCCGATCAAAAGGTTCAGAGCTAGAATGACTAATACTTTGTATTTGAAATGTTGTGATCATTGAATGAGTAAATTTGCTTTTATTTGTTGGTTTATGATTATTAAAACAAAAGGATGAAGACTTTCACCAAATAAATGTTTGCCAACTAACTGCAACAATATGAACTTTAAATACTAAAGCACTCGGGTATTGATCCGATACCCGTCAATGCTGGATAGAATTACACGGAGGGCCAGATCCGGCCCCTGGGCCTTGACTTTGACACATGCCCAAAGTTCTTTATTTCTGCACACATTCTTGACTGATCCTGTCCAAATCTTCCTGTATTCCCGCGGGATAGTACTTTAATGATTCCACCTCCGTCCCTCACTGAGCTCTGATACCAGGAATGTCTGGACATCAAGTTTACTGCCTTCTGAGAAGGATCATGGCCGGACCATCGCCAGGAGCTTTCTATGAAATCCAACCATGTGAGCAACATCTCCACATGGTGAAGGTTTTCACAAGCATCCACCTGAAAAGCTGCTCCTAACCGGACCGGACCGGTTTGTAAAAGAGGTTTTCATAGTTTCACGCTGACATGAAGTTTTTCATTATCTGTAGAGCCGTTCCGGCGTCTTCAATGTCACGACGGGCTCTCAGCATGTTTTCAAAACCAGGACTCATTACCCAACCTGCCTCACTGATCTGATTTCGACCGGCTCCGAGGGGATCTGTTCATGACGCCGGGCCTCGAGGGCCCTCCTGGCTCCCTTACATAAGCCCTGAATGAGGCTGAGGCTCCGTTCACTGTCCCAGTCCCCTCCATAATCGAGCAGGGCTATGTTAGGACCGCCAACCCCCCGGAGACGCAGAACCAAAACACAGGAACCCAGTGGATGTCAGACGGCAGAAGTTGCTTCTTGGAAAGTGGAAACAGGAACGAGAGAAAGCTGCTGTAAAGCTTTTATTCTGACAGGACAGGAGAAAAAAACCACACTTTACAGTCATGACCACACAGACGCTGCGGTTCAGGAAATATAAAAAAGGTTTTATGTACAGGTTGATGATGATGACGGCTCACGCCGGCGCCGATCGCAGGGACAGGTCAGACCTGCTCGCCCAGATCCAGAACCCGGAACTTGTCCAGGTTGTAGAAGCAGGCTTTGACGACTCTGCCGCCAAAATAACGTCCGTTCAGATCCACCACGGCTGCAGGAGGGACAGGATTCAGTCAGATGAATGAACGGATTGGAGCTTAGGAAAAAGAACGCTGCTTTAACACGTTTATTTAAAACATGTTTAAAACTAGGAATGTCAGGTTTGATGGTCCAAATGTCCAAGTGGACTCATGAATACGCTGCAGTGTGAATCAGAGGCTGTTCAGGTGGAGGAACGCTTCTTAGAATCTACTTTTATCTGGAAGAACCAATAAAAGTGAATTTCAGCTGAAAGTGTTCATGGACTAATTTAGTTCCTGGAAATGATGTGATGATTTCTGGTAGACTTTCTGTTTACAGTAATGTGGAAATACAAAATCACTGGTTTAATTTCTAAAATCTGATGATCTGTTGAGGCAGAGTCAACGTCCTGAAGGAGGAACCGCAGCAGCAGCTGGACGGGTGACCAGGAGAACATCAGCCAACAACACACGAGAGATTCTCTGATAGTTTGTTAGTTTAGCTTTAGGGTTAGAAAAATGACACTTTTCTCATACGGACATGAACAAGTTCACTCTTCGCTCTCTTTTAAACTCTCAAAGTTCAAACTTTTTACAAGGTCAAAAGCCAATCAGGAGACAGAACACAAGTCCACAAAAAAAAAAAAAATCTACGAGAAAGCAATAAAATCTCTGAATTCAGTTATTGTGTTTGAGCTCTACTTTTTGAGGGAAAACTTCAAGAATGAATTCAGAGTTGTGCTGCAGAAAGCTGCATGTTGATTCAGGGAGTTTATGCTTTGGCCAGGAGTCTGCTGAAAAACTGTTAACATTTAACATTGGAGATGTCACAGAGAAAGCCTTAATAACAATGAGTACTTTAATGCGATTAATGTTTGAGCAATTAATTAATCCTAACCTGTGATTAATTAATCTTACCGATTTTAATCGCAATTGTTTTAATTGCTGTGAAAAGGCTCATTTTGATGTATTTTATTTACGTTTGTGACATTGTGATGCAGTAAGAGATCAAAATTAAACTAAAAGGTGGCTTTATGATGTTTTTTTTTAAAATAAAAGACCTCCAACCACGACTATGACACCATCGAGGGGTCATTTTTGAAAATTAAAAAATAAATCATAAATATTATGTCCAGAGAGCTCCTATTCACCACATCAAAACAGCAGGAAGACTTTCTGAGCAAACCTAAAAAAATACGTTAAACTTCATATTAATACCTTATATTAAATGGTGTTAGAACTTATTCCACAGTTTACCACAACAATAATACAGTAGAGAAGACATGAGAGGGTTTTTATAGTGTAGTTTAACTGATTTGGGTGAGTTTGATCATTTTAAGACTGAGATGAAGCAGAAAAGAAATAGAGAAGATAAGAAGAAAGACATGAATTAAAGACATGAATTCAA
>NC_050534.1:4512642-4522189 GCF_002922805.2 Oryzias melastigma
ATAAGACACTTGGAAGATGAACGGATGATCCAAATCCTGTGTGTGGAATTCATGTGCATGTTTTTTAAAGACTTATCACTAGAAGTGTTTAGAAAAGAATCTATTTCCTGGTTTTCCACCAAATGGAAGAAAACTGTTCTATAAACAGGGAATGTAAAGTCAATTTCCCTGAGTGGAACCTAATAAATATGAACATTTTTAAAGAAGTATTTATGATTCCACTGAGTTCTGATGATGAAAACTAAAATGGTTTATAAAAAAATTACATTTATTCACATTAGAAATTGTTCAAACACAGTGCATTGTGGTCTAGTCAACATTGATGCACACTGCTTTTCGCTGAGACTTCTGGGAAATTTCCAGGAGTTTAGAATTATAGATTCAGACAAAAATGTCAAATATGGTGTACTATGTAGTCAGTAGTGAAGGAATGTGAACACAACCTCTTTATCTTCTGTAGCTGATGTATTGGTTGCTAGGCAACCACTCAGCAGTCAGAAGAGCTGGAGAACGGAGCAGAACGCGTCTGCTCTGAGGACGATAACAAATGCAGAATTTCATGTAAAGAAGTGAAAATTCTTTTGTTTTTAGTGAGTTTGATGACACAGAGAGCCGTCCTGGAGCGGAGCCTGCCCCGCTTTCTGCGAGCGGTGATGTAAGCGCGGTTCTGCTGGTGCCGCAGGGAGGCGCCTGGGTTGCTGGGCCACAATGACATAACCCCTCAGGGAGCCCAGGCTCACCTTCTTTCTGATCTGGGCCGACTCATTTAGAATGGTTACGCCTTCACCCGCGTTACGAGAGTGGTTATGAAACGCTCACCTTTGATGGCTGACTCCACCCTCTCAAACTCCAGGAAGATCCGGACCGCCTCGTCGTCCGGAACGTCTGCAATCTGACAGCGGAGGGGGAATGGTTAAGGCGTCTTCTCAAACGCTCTCATGCCGTCCGGGTTTCTCCGTCTTACCTCAAATATGACACATTTAACCACTTTGCCGTATTTCTCGCACTCCTCCTTCGTCTCTCCTTCCAAGTCTTCGTCCACCTCTCCTCGGCCCACCATGTTCTGAAAAACACCACCAGGACTGTTCACGCCACAGAAAGCTCTCCAGATTTGAACACATGTGAGTTCAGAGCACCCACCCGCAGCAGAACCACTTTGGTTGGGTTCTTCAGGATCTCGGTCAGAGGGTTCGACTCGGACTTTTTGGACGGATCAGCTGACGGACGGAAGCAGAAAACAAACTTTTATTTGGTAGTCTCAGAAAGAAAACGAAACGGATGAAGACAGGGATCAGAAGAGGTGGATGATGGGTGACTTTTCGGACAGCGAGCTGAATGCTAGCACCACGGTGGAGCTAACAGGTCATGTGACCAGGATTGAAGATTCACACCAACGAACAGAGCTTTCAGTAACAGGGTAGGGAGGGGCAATAGCCCCGCCCACAACTCAGAGCTGAATTTCTGATGAACTCCTGCAGAAACTATGTCCACAAAAACATAACAACATAATAATTAAAATACCACAAAAAACGATTTGAAAATAGATGAAAGAATGATCAGAATGGGTCTTTAAAATCCCCTAGGAATTTTTTTTATTTAAAAAAATGTTCCCAGTAGTGTTTTAATTATGATTATGAAGTTTTCAACCAAAATCCAACAACCTAAAATGTCTTAAAGCCATTTTTCATGTTGATCTGAAGCTTCTGTTTCCAAAATCTCCTCTGAGGGGGTGTGGCTTTTGGAGCTGAGCCCCCCGTCTAATTATGATAGCTCTGTGTCTCTCTAGCATAAATCTTCACCGCTGCTCCATAAAAACATCCATCAATCTGGGTAATGTCCAGCCGTATGGTTCTGATCCGGATGCCAGCTGGGAAGTGGAGTCAGGGGAAGGCAGTACGGCAAGCCAAAAGGATCAAAAATCACCAGGAAAAGTGGGCATGGCAGCGCCTCACCTGCACTTGTATCGCGGAAAATAATCATTATTAGAAGTATTTAAATGTTCCCACAGTTAGTTTCAATACTACAATTTACACAAAAAACATAATGAAAGTTTAATTTTAACTTTTCATTTAAAATTTAATTTGTACATGGTAGTGGGGTGGGGGGGGCGCACAAGGGAAAAATAGCCAATTCAGCATTTATTTCTCCGTTTTTGTAGATGTTGTCTTCAGACATGTAAACGTAATCAGAAACTGCATGTTTTTACATTTTTGTGTTCAAAGTTTTTGCTCTGAAGTACTTTATATATGTTTTTTTTCAAATATATGTTTTAGAACTTAAAAAAAAGTAATTTTAGGCTTTCATCTTCTTGTTTTATTTTTTTGTTTGTTTTTACTTTTTACTGATCTATAAAACGATCCAAACTGAGTTTTGAGATCCGTTACACCCCACGTAGTGAGGGAGATCAAACACAGCAATAGAGTTGGCTAGAAACTCTAAATCTGGACATAAAGTGACACGCCTGTTAGCTCCATGTGGAGTTTTGATCTGATGCGTTCGAGTAAATGCAACAAAAAACAGATGCACAAAAAAAGATGGAGATGAAAAGAAGACACAGGAGCAAACACAAGCTGGAGGCGCTCTGACTCATGAGAAAAATAAAGAAGTCTGACCTGCAGCGCCCCCGCCTGGTATCTCTGCTGCCCCCGCCTGGCTGGAGCCCGCTGCTCACACACAGAAAAACATCTTCACTTCTGGATTCTAAATGTTTGTTAGAAGAAGTTGTGCTACAGACACACAGAGAGCAGCTCTTACGTTTCTCTGCAGCGTCCCCTATGATGATCTTCCCCCCCCTCTTGCTGGTCTTCTCCACGGACAGCGCCGTGCTCAGGCCCTGCTCGTGCTTCCCCAGGCCTTGGCCTTCTTTGAACCCGTACTTCTGCATGATCTTATGGGCCACCGTACCCCTGACAGGAAAAAGAAAAAGATCTTAGAATCTTTAGGACTCAGTAAACGTCGGCACTGGCGAGGTTCCACCCACCCCATGTTGGCCAGGAAAGAGCTGGTGGGTCCTGGGGGGGAGCGGGGCCGGTCCGAGTCCTCGTACATAGGGGGAGGGATGGCCACTTTAGGGCCTCTGGAGGACCGGCCCTCATCTTCATATGAAAAGGAAGAGGAGCCTGAACATGGAGAGATGGGACACTTCAGTCTGCAGGATGTTGCATCAGAGCTGCTTCAGTTTGTAAAGGCAATGCTGCCCTCTAGTGGACACCATCACAACTGCATCTCTTCTGTCAGTGAACTAAGAAAAACAATTCCCTTAAAAAATCTTTTTGGGTCCTAAAACACCTACGTGTTATTTTTTCACTTTCAACTTCTAAGATTAAATCCTCCTCATTCGTGTGAATCTAATGACTGAAGCTTACCATCTCTGTCCACCAGTGATGAAGGAGGTGCGATGGCTGCTCCGCCCATACCTGACAGGAGAGAGGACAAGACTCATTTGAACCTTTAGAACACTTTCAAAGCTTATTCACGGGCCAAACAGGATAAACATTTATTGAACACTCTAAAACTACATTTTTAAACGTTAAAACTGTAACTTTTAACATAATTAAGAACTAGAAATATAGCATTACTTGTGATAGTGCTAGTGTGAATGCTGTAAGCTGAGTTTGTTGGCTGAAGATGCTGAAATTGACAGCTGAAAACGCTGAAGCTGATAACCAGAATATCTAAGATAATAAAATATTACCTAAATGCCAAATTAGCCAAAAAAAAAAACTACAAAAAAAAAACTTAGGTTAGCCAAAACAGCTAGCATGTAGCTGAGATATTAGCTAAACTCCAAAATAGACTCCTTAAATAACTTACAGTATTTTACTCTCCATAAAAATATATTTGTGAAAATACTGCAAGTTAGAAAAAAGCGCAATATAACATCGGACCATGAAAAACAATAACATAAAATGGTCTGGAGGACCGGATAGAATTACCCGGAGGACCAGATCCGGCCCCCTGGCCTTGACTTTGACACATGTGCCACAAAGCAACAGCTGGGACCTTTGACCTCCTGAAAGCTTCCATCATCCAGCTGGTGGAGTTCCTTCCAGCACATCTCAGGAGCTACATTCTCTGTACTCTAGTTCAGACTGCAGAACAGTGGAATAAAAACTCATGTTCTATGTAGGCCTCGTTCTGCATTTCTGGTAGTGTTGGGGGTCGGGCCAAATGGGCCTGATCTGGCCCGCGGGCCGTAGTTTGGGGACTCCTGCTTTAAGGTTACAGAGAACAACGTGAGATTCTTAATTCATACTGAGGAAGACATTTGAACTATTTCTAAAAATCGTTTTTCAAAGCTGCATCTAGGGCTGCCTTGATTAGTCGCGACTACGTCAGCTATTTAAATAGTCAACAACTATTTTGGTCGTCGAAATTTCATTTTTTGTTTGTTTTTTCCTTGTTTTTATCTCAAAACTACGATGCACACTTTGTAATGCCGATGAATACTGAGTGTGTTTATATCTGCTAATAGCTTTTGAAATACTTTATACATGTTTTACTAAATATATGTATTAAAGCTTTAAAAAATACTTGCAGGCTTTTATTTAGTATTTGTTGTTGATTCAGATGACCTCATTTGATGTTAATCTTGTTTTAATGCCAGAAACAAATGAAGGAGAAAACCTGCATGATTCATTAAAGGCTTAATAAACTATTGTCTTTATTTTTAGTTAGCATATGGCTTAAACACTTCAAGTTTAAAGATAATTATGGTTAAGATGAGTGTTTTACATCCAGTCACCGCACGACCTGATTAGTCGACTAATAAAAAAAAATAACCGGAGATTATTCGACTATTGAAATAATCGTTTGTGGCAGCACTGGCTGCATCAAGTCCTCACTTCGTTTCCTTCGCTCTCTTTCATACTCTTCATCTTCATCCGAGTCTTCCTCTGCTGCAGGGAAACGGGAGAAACCGCTCGGAGCTCCGCCTTCGTGCCGGTCTTTCCTCCTCCTGCAACACAAAGTTCAGGGTTTTTCCCACAATTCTCTGCTTCCATCTTTTAACAGACAACATCCGTTTGGCGCTGAGCAGACTTTACTTTTCTCTCTCCTCGATCTCCTTCTGCCGCTCCTGCTCCCTCTGACGCTGGCGCTCCTCTCGATGGCGCTTCATCACCTTCTCGTAGTCGTTGGGAAACATGGGGTCGTACTCGTCCGCCAGCGGGATCAGCACGTCCCCGGCGGAGAAACCGCTGGGAACCGCATCCTGATGACACAACACGCCGTCAGGCTGGAAGGTAAATACACATGTGGAGCTCCAGGAGTGGGCCGTACCATGAGTGCGGCATGCGGGGGGGTGTCTGTACTCTGTCGCTCCTCGCTGGAGCCGCCCCTCTTCAGATCAATGACCGGTGCCAGGACGGTGGTCTGCTTCACACGCTGAGTCTGAAACAAAACCAGGAAGTTCAATTCACGTTTCCATCTGCTGAAAGCTATCTGTTAGCTCTGGAGCATTTTGTCTTCGTAGGAACACAGAACTGAAGTTAGATTCAACCGTTCAGGACTTTAGCTAACTCTAATACATTTTTAGTTTAAATTTACACTTTTGATCTTTGATTCAAAACATAAAAACCTCTTGTTTTTGTTATTTTGCCGTGAAAAAATGACCAAATTTGCTACTTGTAGTTTCAGAACTTTTGAGTAATATGACAAAAAATATTGGTTTAAAAAAACAGTTTAAGATGTATTCAAAAGACGGATTTCAATCAAGCATTTACACACACAAAAACAGTTTTAAAGCAACTTGTTGTGAATTTTGATGATGTTTGTATATGAAGTTTGGTTAATAAAGTTTATTTAAAAAAAAAAAAGGTTGACAGAAGGATTCCAAAAAGATTATTAACGGATCAATCATACCTTCGCCTGAGTCAGAGCCGCCTTTTTGACTTTGAGCTGGGACTGCAGCAGCTTGAAGTTCTTGGACCAGCCTTCGGTTTTGGTGTCGCTGGCACCGACACCGAGGTCATCATACAGCGACATGTCTGCGGGACCCCTGGAGCCCGGAGAGACATTTCATTCATTCTTCCACCCAAATCATCCTAAATACTGCTTTAAGCATACTCAGTGATGTGATGACGGTTAAAACTCATTCACTGGCGGACTTTAACACAATTTGACGTGAAATGTAAGCAGTTACACAGCTATCGTTAGCTAACTCAAGCTAATGCTGCTAACAAAATGTTTGCTAATTCACAAAATACAAGCTAAACATTTGTGTTTTAATCTGCACACTTTAAGAATGAATATAAACATGATTTTAGATTAGAATCCTCATTTTTAAACATTTCGTGAAACAGATTTAACGGGATATTTGTTTACCTCCTCTCCTCGCTGTGTGAAACGGAAGCTGCAGCAAAACAACACGAGAGCGCCTCGGAAAGAACCCCCCGCCGGCGCTATAGCGCCCCCTAGGCGCGCGGTGGTCACATCGCTCTGAGCTGCAAACCGGCCGTTACGACTGTAGTGGGCGGATCGGGCTGTTTTCATAGGAGTGAAAGCGAAAGCGGGCGTTGAGCTCAGCACATCGCAGTGACAGCCAGCCAGAACACCGTGTTTGGACGATGTTCTCAGTCAGCGTCTGCAGTTGGAGCGAGCACGGCTGTGGTTCCCCCGCAGAGGTCAGATGGACCTGAAGGGGTTCTGCGTGTGGATGGGTTCTCTGCTCCTGAGCGCCTCACTCATCAGGGGAGGTAAGACCACCATGGTTTGGAATAATAATAATAAAAAATCCCACAGGTCAATTTTAGTGTTTTATATACACAAATAGGCATACATTTTAGTTTTATTTTGAAGAAAATTAAACCGGATGTTGAAAATCCAGGTTACATGAATTAATTTAATATTCCCAACAACATGATTAAGTAGTTTAATAATTTGATGTCATATTTTTAAATATCTATATAAAAAAAACGCTGACTTTTTTTGCATCACAAAGTGAAATTGTATTTTATTTTTGTCCTTAAATGATTATATATCATTGTATTTTCCACCAGAGAGCTGTCCCTGTCCAGAAATCCCCCCAAAGGAGGGAACCAAACCTCCACAGCAGGGCTGCTACAAAAACGGAAACAGGATTCGCTACAACTGCACTGACGGTTATTTGAGGAAAGCAGGAACATCAGACCTCATCAAATGTCAACTAGTTGGAGATTCCCTTCAGTGGACCTCCCCGTCTCTTCAATGCATACGTACGTTTATGTTGGTTTTTTCTGACACTGTTCAATCCCTCCAGCTCACTTCAGATGATCTGGCGTATTGCTGGATGAGTGTCGCCCACTCAACCACATCTTCGAAGTGAAACGAGAGACTCAGATTTACTCACCACACCTGCTTGCATAATCATTTACAGCAAGAGCAAAGTTCTCAGAGGCAATCTATTAATTCAGATCCTAATTTTAGCCCAGCAGATTGGGTTCAGACGAGTGTGTGAATGAATACTTGTGTTATTTTATTGGAGATCACACGGTTTATGACCTTTTTTGTTGTGTTTCAGCTGATCCCAGAAACCCCAAACCACCAACAACTACCCCAGGTCAGTATTTCTGCACATATTTAGAAGGCTGGGTATCGGTTATAATTTCCAGAAACGATTCGATTTGATTTACAAGAGTCTGAATCGATTCAAGTCCGATTTTTTCGATCATTCAATTCAATTCAATTTAGGATTACACATTAGTTTAGAATTACATTAACAATCTACTATTTAATTTGAATATATTCATATTAATCTGATCCAGTTCTCATACTGTAAATGTATCAGTGAAATAATGAGATTGTTAATATCATCCAGTGTTACATGGATTCTCTAAAGGAGAAGTTCTAACTAAAATGTTCAGATCATTAACATTGGAAACATTGTTCTGCTTCTCCTGGAGGACGTTTCAGTTTGACCACTAGGTGGCGACTGTATTACAGCATTACACCTTATTCCAGAAGAAGAATAAAGTATGAGGAAGAAACGATGTTTTAGACCACAAATTGTTACTTTAAAACAACATTTCCTTGAAAGAGTTAAGAAAATTCATATAACAATATTAATTTAGTCAGCATGTATGTTTAGGTCGACCGAGCGTTAGCATTAGCCGTCCTTTAATTCCATTAAACGTTAGCATCAAGCTAGCAGACTTTATGTGCTAAATTGATTTATATTTTTATGAATTGATTATTGATTTGTTGAGCTAAAATCGATGAATCGATTTTATGAACCCAGCTCTAATTTTTTGTGTTTTATGGTGAGAAATTCACATCAAATTATCTTTTTTACAAGAAAAAAAAGTTTGTGGCTAGAGACCCATTCTGAAAAAGAACTGTGTTTTTAGCATGTTCTTGTGGCATTTTTCCAGGAAAGTTCATCTCAAAATTGCATGTCTGAGTATAAATGTTAATCGGGAGCAGAAAAAGAAGTTGTTTAAGAAAGCTTGTTTTTGTGACGTAGAAGTGATGGATTCTGATGCTTCCAGTTGCTGACAAATAGATCCATGAACGTCTTTTCTGAAATTGCTCATCGTTTTTGTTAGGTTAGCTAGCAACAGAGTGCATAGATATTATCATTATAATCATTATCGTTATTATAAGACCAAAAAATAGAAAATAGATAGGACTTTAATGTGAGACATGTGAGCTCTTTGTGTAAATATTTAATGGACACAGCAGTAATGAGGCAAAACTCTCATGAGAATTCAGTCTGAACAGACTATCTGGCGCTCTCGTTTATTGACATTTATATGCAGCAGAAACTTTAAAATTATTATTATTATTTTTTTTTTTTAACTTGTCTTGTCCAACATCTGAGCCAACAGATGTGGGCTGAGAGCTTCTTGTGTTGGGCAGATTTTACTGTCACAACAGGGATTTGTTGAGTATGAATCCCTGTTGTATTTATTGGTAAACTTTATTTATATTGATTATGTTTTATTTTTGTTTTGTTGGACTGGACGGAAAAGAAGAAGGGGGGGGGGGGTTAAAGGGGGTGGTTTAGAGAAAGAAGAAGATGGCAACAGAGGGAAACAAATAGTAAATGCTAGACTAGAATGGGCGGGGCCTGTCTACACACACCTGTTGGTTGAGATAGTCTCCACATCTAAACTAGTCAGAATGTACACAATATAACTGCAGTTCACACACTTCATCATACAAACCGACACAAATAAATCCTTTCATTCTGTCACACAAACTATTAGTCTAAAGGTGAGCTGACACCTGTGTTCAGGTGAGTGTTTATGGTTTCCTAACGTGGATAAAGATAGAATGTACAAAGGGGGAGAGCACCCGGCAGTCCCCACTCTAAGACCCCCCGCCGGGGCAGCTGCAGCCAGGACCCCCCCAACACCCGTCCCGGGGCCGCGAAGAGAAACCGCCCACCGGGCAATCCCGCCAAACATCCAGACCGGGGCACGCGGGACCGCCGCAGAGGCCCCCCACACCCGAGAGCAGGGAGGCACAGGAACACAGAGAGCGCAGCCTCACCACTGCGGCAGGTGGACCAATGCGGGACCCCACCCCCAGAGAGCTCCCCAACCCCAGAAGAGCAGCCCACCACCAC
>NC_050534.1:4522353-4541989 GCF_002922805.2 Oryzias melastigma
AAGGTCCCACCTTCCTTGTGTGATGTATGCGTGTTTGCTAGTTAGAGTGTATGTTTGTGGTGTTAGAGGTGTGTGTTCTAAAGGGGTGCGGTTAAAATTGGTGAGAAGGCCTTAACAGGGCATCTCCTGATTGCTCGCAGAGATGCCCCGTCACCCTAAGTTTCACCCAGCAGAAACTTAGCCTTAACTTAACTTAACTTAAGTGCATGGCCGAGCAGAGAGCTGATCATCAGCCTCGGAGGAAAATGTTGCAGGAAAAACTCCACACAGTTAACCAAGACTTTGGATGTTATGGATTAATGCTAGTCGAGTTTTGGTGCAGGATTTGTCCTTTCTGATGCACGTCTCAAATCTCTGTAGAAGATCCTATAAACAGCTGCACTCACCAAAAAAAAACTGTCACTGCCCTCCAGCATTGACTGTAAAAGAGAATTGGACAGAGGGAGTGAGACGTCCCCCACAGACAATGACTTACTTCGGTTTTAACCAAATGGGGAAAAAAGAATGATCAAGAACATAAAAGTATCAGAGCAAGAATGGTTGTTGTGGCCAATAGAACGAGTAACAGCTGTTTATTTCTCAACGGGATTTTAGCTAATTGGAGCCAGCAGGTACTTCCTGTTTGGAACTCGAGGGGGGGGGGGTCACTCTTCTTGTGCACAATAATGGGAAACTCTTAATGAAAATCTTAGTGGCGAGTAGCACAGCACTACAGTGTGTTTGTGTGCTCATTATTACTCATGTCCTTTGAGTCATTCTGTCTGCAGATTTGCCGTTTCATTATTGAGCCGCCTGTACCTACCGGTAATCGAAGGCATTTAAGTCGGCTCAAAACTTCAAAGACAGTCCTCTGAGATCAAGATCAGGAGTTCAGCTTTAGTCTCCTCACATTTCTTGTTGAACAAACATTTCAGGACTTCATTTCCAAAGAAGTTTGAAAGTCAAACATCGTTTTTCCACTGAAGTCTGGACTTCAGGACAGGCAAGCACCAACACGTGCAAACCTTGAAACACGTTTCTCCGATGAAGAGCGATGTAAAGCCCCGCAGGCTGCAGTCGAGGCCATCTCCACGCCTGCCTACAGGAGATGACTTTTTAATGGAGTCATTATTGGGAAAGGCTGCTCTGAAAGCTTTTGTGAAAGTCTTTACGTCCTCGCCGCTCATTCAAAGATAAAGTCAGATCTATTTGAACTTACAGCACTGTTCAAACAAGTCACACAAAGCGCTGAACACACAACAGTGACTAACATGAAAGAATCAGGGCTGTGAATGTTGATGTGTTAACATTATATTCATAATCAATTCATTAGTATTTATTAATATTTATTAATCAGCTCGTGCAGCTGTGACATAAAACTCCATCTGAAAGAGACTTAAACTTTTTTACATTCTATGATTGAGATTTTATCAAACCAAAGAGATAATATGGCATTTATTTGTAGTTTTTGGACAAAAGCGATAATTGATTTTAATAAATAAGGCGGAGAACGAACGTCAATGTTGTAATGCAGCAGCAGCGCACCTGCTAAGGGGGCGGAGCCAAACAGAGTTGTCTGCTATGAGAAATCCAACGAGGAAACCGACTTTATTATTCTGTTTTGGGATACAGACTTACATGAGTTTTCCCCAATAACAAGCACCGGCGTTGTCTAAAAAATGCAGAAACTCTGCGGTTCTCCACGAAAGCCCCGCCCACCCAGGTTGCGAGAGGTGAGCTACTGAATGGACAGACACGCCCCCACCTGTGTAGATTCTAGTCAACCCGACATGAAATCCAGCGGGATCAAAATTCTCTCATTGAAAACTCATTATTTTTCACAAACGTAATAAAGAACATTTATGAGAAAAAAATAAAAAGCTGAAAATAAAAACAGAAATCTAGGAAAAATGTCAAATAGACAGCAGTGAGGAATTCTTATTTTTTGTGCAGCCTTGTTTGATTTTAACCTGGATGTTTTTGTATTTTCATTGAAAAACAGGTTGATTAGTTTGTTGAGAAATTTTAGTTGTTTTTATCAAATTACACCTAAAACTTTCATTCTATGTTGTGAAAATAGTTTGTTAAACATTTTTGGGGTTTCCACAGCAAAATGATTAACATTTTTCCAGACGGAATTTTCTATTTTTGCATAATTTTATGTCTAGTGTGTGAATATAACATGAAAAATGACTAAATAAAGGTAGTCACACATAGGAGAGGTTGTGCTGATTAAAATGATACCAGATAAGCAGCAGGTCGTCTTTGAAATGGAAAATACTGAAAACTCAAATATAGACAAAAACTGAGTTTTAGACTCCAGGTTCCAAAGGGTTAAACACTTTTTCTAAATGTACAATT
The DNA here is from genome assembly GCF_002922805.2 of Oryzias melastigma. Classification (NCBI taxonomy): domain Eukaryota; kingdom Metazoa; phylum Chordata; class Actinopteri; order Beloniformes; family Adrianichthyidae; genus Oryzias; species Oryzias melastigma. Next base: position 4,524,694 of record NC_050534.1, read on the forward strand.
TTGTCTGTCATTTCATATTGTGATTATTTGCAGATACTAAGTGGCTGGCAAATACTGTAACTAATCGCGATTCATTTTTTCCAGATTTGCGACGAATAAGTTCATTCTTTTTAAGAAATAATCAGATTAGATTTGCTTCTCATAGTCATAACATGAGATTATGTAGCGTCAATCTGTAAGATATTCACACAACCACATTTTTTTGTGTCTTGGCCTCAGTGTGCCAAAACACAAAAACTAGTATGGGATTCATCTGGAGGTGGTAAAGCAGTCAAGTTCTGATGGAGGATCGCCGGTTCTGTTCTTACCTCGTGCTGAAGTGTCTTTGATGGTTGTAGGTTGGTGCTGGAGTGTGTGTGTGTGAAGGTGTGTGTGTATGGTTGAACAGGACTGTGGAGCACTTTGAGCTTTAATAAAAGCAGATTGACATGAACTTCAGTTTTTGTATCTCAGGTCTAAGAAACGCGTCTCTCAGCTGCAGCTGGTATTATTGGTTCATGAGGAGTTTCCCATTGATCGTACATAAGAACTGGAGGTTTAGGTTGGTCTGCTGTCATGCTACGTTCACACCCCCAATGCTCGTTCAAGTGACCATTTTCAGTGAAATGTCTGTATAAACGTGCATTTGAATGTGTGGAAAGTTAAACCAGATGAACTATGACCCAGACTCAGATTGGTAGTGTGGTATGGAGGGCGTCCTTTTTAAGTTCACAGAAGTGCCAACCGTTTGAAAATTGATCATGAAGGAGAAATTATTAATTGTTGTTTGTGTCCGACTGGAATTCTGACACCAAGTCTTTGATAATCAGAATAAATCCCTGGAGCGAGATTCACCAGGTTTACACCACTTGACCTCTCACCAAACCTCTTCCAGCTGTAGGCACCAGCACTAGTGTTTAGCAACAGTCCAGTGTGAACGGAGCATCAGTGCTTCCTCACATGAGTCTTTGTGTTGCTTATATCTTAAAGAACACGTTTTAATGAAATGATTCTCTGAATAAGGTTCATCTGTCAGGATCTCCCTTTTCTCTGTTTCCTCTTGAGTTTCATGGTTAAGTCACAGATTTAGATCAATGGTTGATGACATGAAAGCATTTTTGTTCAACCTGACAAAACACATTATACTGGCAGTTAAACTATGAACAGATGTAGGCTTTAAGTGTGTGCAGCTCAGAAGGATTAAGTACAGCTGGGATTGGAGGTTATTGGGATCCATCAGAGGAAGGAGAGAGTCAAACACTGCGCTACAGAACAGAATAATCGGATCCAGATGTGGACTCAAACCAGAAAGAACATAAAACGTTGCTAAAAGATGTTGGCACATTTTATCCAGGAGCTTTTTTCCACTCCAGAATTAGTTCTCCCAGGAGGTCCTGGGAAGTTTGTGTCTGGTGTGGACCGACACGGGTCTTAGTTAGCTTGGAGAAGGTTTCAAAAGGACGAGTAGTCAGACCAAACAGGACAAGACAAAAAAGTTGTGATTTGGAAACAAGACCCAACAGAAAATGTATCTAAAGAAACATCAGAGAATCTGACTAGAAGGGCTGAGTTCAGCCCAACAGAATGGAAATGTGTCCAAATTTGGCAGAAGCATAGAAGAGGACTGAATCTGGTAGACAGGCTTCAGTTCTTGTGTTTTAATGAGGCCAGCCTGGTCATGTATTCATCATCGACACAAGGAGGAAAGAAAAGCAGAATGACTACTAGGGCTGTAAGAAAATACTGAGTCAGTATTTCATTTGGTGAACTATCATCCGATTAGCAGTTGATGCAAATTCTTTTTCCTTCACAGTAAGAATGACCACCAGTATCCAGGCGGGCCGGACTGTCAGCGGGCCAGCTTCCTCTGTGGGGACCTCGACCACAACGACCAGGACTACAGCCGTCTTACAAAGTACATGGCGGAGCAATTTAACCAGCACCGAAGGTGAGTGTGATGTGGTGCTCTGAGTTTAAACATTTATGCAAGTTTAGAGGTTAACGTTTAAAGAAATAAAAACCAAATCCAGGCAGCAGAAGAGCTGAGTGATGAGGTAAAAGGTCCTGCGTTCATCCGACCCCATGATGGCGTTGAAGATTTCCCTCATGGGGTTTTGGTTGACGGGTCCACTTTTTGTCATTTAAAGTCCATATTCCATATTTTACACAAGGCAATTCAAATGCAAAATATATGAAATTACAAAAAGGAAATACAAATCTATTGATAAAACACAAGTAAAATCATAAAAAACAACAAGATTAAAATTCAGAAATTTAAAATCATTACAAAGTGCTTCCCACTTTAAAACATCTTGCTAAATACAAAAGTTTTCAGTCTAGATTTGAACATTTTCAGACTTGTAGCTTGTTTCACATTTTCAGGGAGATTGTTCCTAATCTTTGATAGAAATACTGACATTCTGCCTCACCATGTTTGCTTTGGATTCTACCTGAAGAAGACCTCTGTCTGAGGTTCACAGGTTCAGGATGGGTTAGAAGGAATGAGCTTTTCAGAAATGTACTTTGGTGCTCAGCCATGGAGAGACTTCTGAACAAGCAGAGCTGTTTGAATTCTCTGAGCAACAGGACGCCGCTGCAAAGACCTGAGAACCGGACTAATGTGGTCGGATTTCCTGGTTTTTGTCAGCATTTGAATGAGTTGTAGTCGTTTGATCCCTCGATTAGAGAGGAGGCCATTCCAATAGTCCAACCTACGGACACAAGGCATGGACTAGTTTTGTTTGGACACAATATTTGTAATTTTGGTGATGTTCTTCAGGCGATAAAATTCAAGTCAGCGTCTAAAATAATTCCGATACGTATCGTATCACGACTTGTATTGCGATACGTATCGTGTCACCAGACTCCTGCTAGTACACGCCCCTGATGACTACCTGCTGTTGGACGGCTCTTTCCATGGTCGAAGCAAACAGAAGCGTTTCATGAACCCACAGGTCTTCTGAGAAAAAAGGTTTCGTGAAAATCAGAAAAATTGAGGTATTTTGGCAAACCGCAGACTTCCTTCCTCTCTGTACCATGTTAGTTTGTGTTTCTAACTGTTTAAGGAGCTCTGCATGTGTGCAGCTACACCGAGTGCTACACGACAGATCCAATGCTTAGTGCTATCTGTGGCACGTGTGTCCTGTTTCCAACCCTTGAACTATACAATAAAGAGAAACGCAGTAAGAAACCACAACAACCAGCAAAGTTTCAATACGTGTGCAGAAACCTGTATAATGGAGGACCCCCACCAGCCTGTCCTTCTCACCTCGCTCCTCATGAGAACACAAGAGGGAGGGACACACCAGCAGAAGAGCAGGGGTGAAAAGTTCATCAGTAGTGTCATGTTGAAATGTTTGGGGAGTGTTTTTCTTCCCAACATCACTCTTCCTTATCTGTGCCGTTAAATAAAAACCTCCATCCTTGTTTGGGGAAAGATCAGGTGATAAAACACAGAAGAACTGTTGCTGAGAGGTGATAAGGTCATCTGTAAACTACAGCTTGAGTTTACATTAACAACACATTTAAACAATGATGAAAATGAACTTTTACAGATCCTTTCAAACTTTGGTCTCATCGGAATTGTTCCTGTGATTAAAGTCTGCATTGTTTGACAAATTCAACAAAAGGTTTTATCGTGGTGTGAACAAATGATCAAACAGTGTTTGTGTTCACTTTTAAAATGAATAAAACCAAATTTATTGTGCTGATTTGTCAGAATGGGACATACACTGTTCGCTCTGTTATAAATGTATCTGTGATTTTATCGAGTGTAACCTACACGGTAGGAGGTCATTGGTTCTTCTCCATTTGACTTTGTCCTGAACTGAATGAGACGCCCTTTTCTTTGACACCTTTTGAACATTTGTCCCATTTCAGAAGAAGACCTGCTGACCAACAGCACCAGCAGTTCAGAGGAGCCGTGGCAGAACGGTGAGTTCCAACCGTCATTCATGTTCCGGGGTGAACACCAAGCTTCACACTTATCTTTGTTTTAACACCAGAGCAGTCATGTGATCATGTGGAGACTGCTGCAGCGTCCACATGACTCTGCATGTTTCTCTGTTACTTCTGGATGTGACGCAATAACTAATGACAGATCATAGAAACATCCTGTTTCTCTTTAAGCCTCGGTCACATGCTCCAGTACGAATGGTGTCCACACCTCACCACCAAACCGGAGTATGATCAAAGTTCACTTCCAACACATGTTCCAGGGCTCTGCGTTTTGCACATGGAGTCTGAAAATGGTCTTAAAAACGTGTCTAGCTACGTGAAAACACAAGAGTTTTGAATGTATGTGCATTTATTTAGACTTGTTTTAATTGAGAATGGTCACTTGGTCGTTGGCAGTTTGAATAAAAGAGCCATTTGGTCCGTTTATATAGAGCAAAGGCCAGAGTCCCACTTTAGAAAAATACTCTGTTCATGTTTATGCGGCCATTAAGCCAATCACTTATGACATTTAGATTTTAAATGTTAACACAAAGTTATATTTTTCTATAAATAACAACTTCAATTTCTTTTGCTTTAAAAAGCAGCACAAAACTTCCTTTTAAAATAAAAAAAAATGAGTAATTATTTTTTTATCTATGTATGTAAACACAATTATTTTCTTTAGGGAAGTTTGCTTCTGAGCAGCAACTAGACATTTATGCTTAATTGAACTTTGTCTTCATATCCAAGAGCCAGAATGGAGGAGTAAAGAGCTGGAGCCTCAGGGTGCAGAGCTTTGATTATTTGTTGACACTAACCACACTCTGATGGCCAAATTTCCTCATTTCTAACAGCCAGTCAGCACGCAAGAAATCCTCACTATCACGTTCTCACCAGTCGTGTGTGGTGCGTTCAAGAGCGTGGGTTTTTCTACGCTCTTTTACCACATGATGTCAACACGTCTATCCAGCCGACACTAGCACATGAAGTCACGGTTGTTCTCACACTGCAATTAGTCATTTCTCTGATTGGTCAAAGTTCCATTTTGACACACTCTCAGTTTCCCTGTTTTGTATGTAGAGGCCAAAAAGGGTTTTAAAAACACGTGTAGCTAGATGATGAAACTGTAAAATTGAAAGTTCTCACTTTGAAACCGCAGGAGGATCATGAAATCTTTCGTTTTCCTTAGAAACACTGAAGCAGAATCGAGTTTCTCTTTTTCTTTTTGCAGCGACATTGAGCACAGTGAGCCCCCACAAGAAGAACTCCACCACGTCGCCGAGCGGTGCCAGGAACGTCACCTCCTCACGTTCATCTTCCCGGGGTGAGATCTCGCCCTGTCAGAACACTTTTTGTCTTTTATCATGATCGTTCTGCTGTAATGCAGTCATGCAGGAACAGAGTTTGAACCATCTCCACCTCTGCATGTCTTATTTGTATTTGTAGCAGATTCCAAAGCGATAAACATCACCGTGTCGGTGGCAGCCATAGTCCTGACCCTCTCTCTGATGGGCCTCAGCGTCCTGCTCCATTCAAGGTGAGACACCCGAGCCAAACTCCACCTGCTCCACCAACCACGGGTCTGTTGAACTCAAACCTGTTTTTGGTTTTCCCCTCAGGAGGTCCAGAAGGAACCGTGAGCTGGAGAAGCTGAACGTGGACCCAGTCGAGCACCTGGAGCTCATGCCTAACCACTGACTCTGCAGCATTCCTCTGTCTTCTGTTCTGAGGAACTTGGATTCCTCTGGCAGCTCCATCATGAAGGTTCTATGAAACGCTCGATCCATGAAGCCAACCCATTCCACCAGAGAAGAACGAGATCGACTGACCGATTCTCAATCTGGATGCTGGGATTGCAGAGTTTTCCGTGGTTCATTCAAACAAGCAGCTTTTACTGGACATCAATGTGGTATAACCAGGTTTCCCTTCGTTGAAGTGGAATCTGTGTGTGTCCGTGTGTGTGATGACTGCGAGGAGCCGTCAGGATTTATGAACTTGGCAGGAAAAGCACATTCCTCTAGACGCTGGTTTGGACTCATCGGTCACTCTGTGCTGAGAGCCGACTGGTTAACCGAAGCTGTTTGTGTCTGCTTGTCATGTTGTGGTCGATCCTGAGACAAATTGAACACAAACACACAGACTTCTTTAACTTACATTATTCACTCATTTATCCTGTAAAACATTTTTATATTGATGTTTTTGAGCGTGTTATAGAAGAAGCTTTGCATGGTTTCTTTTGGAAAATGTTTTCGGTAAAGCCGACTCTTGTGACAAACATCTACGATGCCTCCCTGTAACTGCCACTGCTTGACCAGTACGGGGGTCAGTCCTGGATGGGTGCTGCAGGTTTTGGGTTGTCCGGTCCGAGACGGTCGTAGAAAAGAGCAGCTGCATCTCAACAGGAGCGCCGGTGAGTCTTTGGCTCGTACGACCACCTTCAAGAACGGCGTGAAGATAGAGCGTACCATGTGTCGAGGGTGGGAAGTGTATGGTGAAGTACACCGACCGCTAACTCTTCTGTGGTACACAACAGTCAAAAATCTGTCTTGATACAACTGTGGTTAACTGCAGACCTGCACTATTGATGGATTCTTGGAGCATTATGGGTACTGTAGTTTGGTTCCTCCTGGGGGGAATATGAATAAATGAAGTCTGATTTATCAACAGTTTGAGTTTTTTTGGCTCCATGGTCCTTATAGTCAGAAAAATGTGTTATTTCAAGCAGCGGAGGGGTAAAAGAGCCAATTGTAGATCCCTGAGTTCAACTCTCTTAATCAACCTTAAACCTAAATTGAAAACATCTGTTTGACCTGTAGAAAGGACACCTGTCCACAGAATCATCCATCAGTCAAGCTCTAAACCAAAGGTCTGCAACCTGCAGCTTCAGATCCACATGAGGCTCTTTTATCTCCCTTCCTAGTGGCTCTTTGGCCAAACATAAAACAAGTCAAATAACCAAAACTACCTAAAGAAGACAAATAAACAAAGCCTGCAAACTAAGACTACCAACCCCAAACTAAAATAACAAAACCCAGCAGAGTAAGACTACTGAGGACAAAGAGGGAAAAAAGAATAAAAACACTAAGAGATGCTTGGTTCTTTTTGTATTTTTGCTTTTGTTCATGCCAAAAAAATAGTCATAATTCATATTTATTATTTTTTTAAAAAGAAGGCCATGAATCCAAATTTTCTGAAGGCTAAAGTAAGACTATACGACTACTTCGAGGTTAGTAGAAATTGAGCCCAAATGGCTCTTAACTGTTAAAGGTTGCTGACCCCTGCTCTAAACTCTCCAACATGGAAAGATTTAAGAGCTTTCAGTGGATTCAAGGGAGAAAATTGTAGACCTGCACAAGACCTGAATGGACCACAGAACCATCAGCAACAAGCTGGAGGTTAAGGAGACAACTGTTGGTGTCACAATACAAGAACATGAGCATCAATCCAGGATTGATGTCTCCTCAGGGTTCAAACCAGATCTGACCTGGTTGGGTTTCTATGGTCATGAGAACAGAGAGAAGTGGTCCGAGAACAATATCAAGAGTTAGATGATGATCTGAAAGCAGCTGGAACCACAATCACCAAGAAACCCATGGTAATATCTTGCAGTGCTCACAAAGTAGCCCTGTTTTAGAAAACGCCGTCCTGAAGTTCACCAATGATCACCTTCATGATTTATGTGATCAGGAGAAGGTGCTGATGTCAGATCAGACCAACCTGGAGCTCTCTGGCATCAACTCAACCGTTTGGAGGAAGAAAAATGCTGCCTATGACCCCAACAACACCATCCCCACTGTCAAGCACGGAGGGGGAAGCATAATGCTTTGTTGTTCTGTACAGGGGTCACTGTACCGTGTGGATGGGAGGATGGGCGGAGCCATGTACCATTAAATCCTGAGTGAGAACCTCCTCCCCTCCTCCAGGAGGCTTCAATGGGTCATGGTTGGGTCTTCCAACAGGATCATGACCCAAAACATTCAGCCAAGACAACCAAAGAATATCTGAGGAACCAGGTGAAGGTCATGGAGAGGTGCAGACAATCTCTGGACCTCAGTCCTCTAGAAAACCTCTGGAGAGAAATGAAGCTCAGAGTTTCCAAACAACAGCCGCTAGATCTGAATGATTTAGGAGTCATCTTTGAAGAAGAGTGGAGCAACATTTCTCCTAAGATCTAATTTGTGGAAACAAAACAAGCTCAGATTCAACAGGAAGTTAAACACCTGTTGGAAAACAAATTGTCTGTATAGTTCCAGCTCCTGGAGTTCTCCTTGTCTGCTTGTACTCACGCCTAACAAAACTGTTTTTGCACAGACTTCAGAAAGGTAAATCAACTCGTACCCTCTGTCCTGTGTAGAAGACTGTGTTGACCGAGTTGGTTTACACTTGGTCTACACTTGGTTTACACTTGTAGCACCGCTCTGGTCTCTTTGAACAGAATGCTAAACTCCAACCAGAGACTCCTGAGGTCATTGTTGGTGCAGGACTTTAATCTACACATAAAACCAGGGTCCTCAAACACCATCAGATACGCAGATGGAGACCCCGATGGAACGTGACGTTTTATTCCCTCCTTCTGCAGTCTGAACTATGACAATATAAACCAATAAATAAACCTCACTCTTCCATATGTTCTCTGGACATCTGTAGCGTTAACTTTATGCTAGCTGTTTTAGCTAAATTACACATTTCATCTTTTTTGGGGGGGCTAATTTGGTATTGAGCTTATAATTCTGCTACATGCTAGCTTTTTTGCCTAATTTAGTTTTTTTGCTTTGTTTTGTTTTATAAGCAAACTTGGAGTTTAGCTAATATTTTAGCCTTACACAAGCTGTTTTGGCTAAATTAGACATTTTACCAGCTATTTGGCCAATTTCGCATTTAGCTAATATTTCAGCTACATGCTAGTTGTTTTGGCAAATTTAGAAGTGTCTTACGTTCTTTAGAATAATTTGGCATTTGGCTAATATTTTAGCTAGCTATCAGGATCAGCGTTTACAGCTATTAGTTTCATCCATTTCAGTTATCAATTTCAGCATCTTCAACTAGCATCTAGCACCTTCAGTGGCCACATTCAGCTTACAGCATTCTTACTAGCATTATCACAGGTAACATCTAGTGCAGGGGTCACCAGCGTGATGCCCGCGGGCCACAGGTAGCCCTCAAGGACCTCACAAGGAGCCCTCAGGTCTCTTCTGAAAATTCAAATTTATTCTGTTGCTATTATTTTTTTTATTACACTTGTATTTACATAGATTTAAATATTAAAATGTCTTAAATATATGTTCATGATACATAAACTTTAGATAAATTCAGGTGACCTCTGACCTTCTCCAGTTTAAAGATCATTAATTTAGCTAAAAATGCTGCAGATTTGGTCATTAGTTCAAAATGTGAGAAGATTTGTTTAAAATGTGTACGTTGAGTTTCTTTAACATTACATAATCAATAAACATACTACAACATAGTGAAAATGGGAGATTTTCCCATTAAATGTAAGAGATCATCTGAAAATGTAACAATAACTGAGATTATTTAAGTGCTAAATATTAATGTTTGTTTCCTAGCTCGATGTCATTGTTGATAATTATGGTGAGAAATCAGAGTCTTCACACAGAGTAGTATCATTATTCATTATGAATAATGTATAACTAAAGGCAAACTAAGTAAACTTCTTATTTCAAGCTGGTAGCCCTTCGTACGACTCAGTACCCATGAAGTAGCTCTCAGTTTCATAAAGGTCGGTGACCCCTGATCTAGTGTTTAAAATGTTTTAGTAGTATTCTTTTCTATGAAGATTACAGAAATGAATTATTTTAAATTTGGTTATGTGTGTCTTCTGGAAAACTGTAAATGTTTACATTTATGCTGTGATTGTTACACTTTTTCTGTCAGCCTACAAACCGACCCCGACCCCATCAGAGAAGAAAACAAGTTTGAGGACCCCTGCATTAAACACAGAAAAGGAGCTGAGAATCTTCCCACATCCACTCATCCAGAGTGAGGGCTTCTTGGGGGGCAGAATGTTTCATTTGTGTTGGGGGTGTTACGGCTGAGGCCGTATGGTTTTTTATTTTTACGTTTGGAATGTTTTTCTTTTGTCTTCTGCCTCTGTGGGTGTTTTTCTGACTTTCCCCGTTTTCCCCCTTCTGATTGCAGATTGGTGAAGAAATTGTTCAGCAGAAAAGGGCCTCCAGCAGCAGGCTATAGGCTAGAGGCTTTGGTCCTTGTCTTTTGGTTATTTTGAGGTTTTTGTAAATACATTTCCAGCTTATTTTCAGCCCAGGTTTTTTGTGAGAGTTTTTGGTAAATTTAATTTGTTTTCTTTTCTAGCTCCACGTCCTTTACAAGCCCCTAGACATGGGAGTAGCATGTAACCTGATCATCAACTGCAACAAACGAGGAAGAGCGATCAAATATGTGTTTTTATTGCACTGTAAATGTGTTAAAAGTTAAAGAATCTCCTGCTACAACTGATATTTGAAAAAACCAGGTCTGATCTCAACTCAGCGAGTGCAGCATGACTTGAGTCTGGTGTGAGGTGCAGCTCAGACGGTAAAAAGAAGAGAAATACGTGGATCACAGAGGAGCGGCGCTTGTGTTGTGTCAGAACGTTCAGAGGAGTGAAGCACTCTGTGGTTGGCTAGAGCAGGAGACTTTGGTTAAGAGTCTCAGAGCACTCTGCTGCATGCAGCTTTCACGAGTCACATCTACTGTTGTTGATTTCCTGCTACGTACAGTTGGATTACAGTTCACAGATCAAAGCTTTTGAAGCTTAAATTATTAAGGAATTAGATTTTTGTGCTAGCGTCACTGCACTGAGTAGCTTATAGTTTTGAATTTTGGAGCATTAAATTAGATTTATCTTTCAAAGATGAAACTTTTTTTTAATTGCATTTTTTTTTTCAGATTACCATATTTTCAGCACTTTCTAATTTATTGACGCTCTGTACTATAAGATGCATTAAGTAAGACAAGAGATGAGTCCGTCAGTAACTCTAGAATGTGTGTGTAACATTAGAAGAGTTAGCCATGTTAGCTTATTTACAATTCCTCTACCTTCTAACCTTGATTGCAGCACATAAAACAATAGACTGACAGCTAAAACAACCGTTACTGTGACTACGCCAACTTTCAATTTTTAATATTCAATTAAAAAAATACAGTCCCACACTACAACACCTTAGATATATTAGTGTATTCACAACAATTATATATATATATATATATATATAGAGTTTCATACTATAAGGCGCATCATTTTGAAAATAACGATGTCTTTAAAGGGCTCCTATAGTGCTCGGAATATGGTAATCCTTTCAAGCTAATTGATAATTGCTAATTTTCAGAGTGTCCTTTTATTAAATACTGCACTTAATTTAGAATCACTTTGAATGGAAAAAACTCAGATTATTGGAAGTACATTCAGGCATGAAGGGATTACAAACTGTTTGGCAAAATCTTTGTTTTAAGCTTGTTTTCGGTCAAATCTTATTTCCAAAATCCTGTTTACTTAGTAGTGTAAATCCTCTCTGAGGAAACAGGAAACCGTCTCCTCAGAGCAATGATTTCCTGTCAGATTCTCACATTTCTCTGTGCTCTCAGTTACTGACCGAGGAAATGTTCTTTCAGAGAAGAGCTGTGGAATTTCAGAGAGAAAGCTGTGTGATAAAGTCCTCTGGGTGTCAAGCTGGAGCAAGAATGTCTGGATTCTTCTGCTATTACTCGGGCTCAAACTCAGAACCAACATTCGTTCCTTTGAGACGGGTGAAGAAATGAGACTCGTAAATGGACCAACTACTAATGAAGGAGCTCAGCAGTCTGTATAACTGCTGGTAAAGGGTTTATCACATCCTGTTAACTGAGATAAGCAGTTTCCTGACCTTTTTGTTGAATACAAGTAAAAAGAAAAGAAGTTCCTAGGAAATCTACTTGTTGGTGGTTTGACTTCACAAGATGAGTAAAACAAATGTTAGACGCACGCAAGTCATAAAATAGTTGACTGATTCAAAGTCAAACCACTAACACTGACTACTGAGAAGCAGCTTCTTAAATACAGACACTTCTGACTCAGTCCAGGCAGCTGACAGATCCATGGTTAACCACAGAAAGTCCATTTACTGTACTTCTGATTCCCTTTCGTTGCATAAATGCAAATGTCTGTCTGATACGAAGCCTTAAAACCAAGACGATTATCAGTAGAATAAATGCAACAAATACAACAAAAATGGTTTCTAATGATAATGCAATCATGTTCATTTCAATAACTACAACCATTTATATGAACAGAAATCATATTTTTTATTTGCAGATAGAAGTTATAAAATCCTCAGATTTCCTTTTTTTTAGCTCCAGTCATTTCTGGTCAGCATCACTTCTGACTAGAACTCGTGTCAAAGAGTAGAATATTGTAAGTTATTTAAGTTTAAGTTGATTTATTCTGGAATAATATTCCTGCCTGTTTTTATTCATAGTAATGTTAAAAAACTACATTTTTAAAGTTTTAAAAATGTAGTTTTAGAGTGTTCAATAAATGTTTATCCTGTTCGTGACCTAAGGTGTGTTTTGACACCCTGAACTACAATAACTGTCAGGACACTTATTCCCACAATGCATTGTTTTGTAGTCATCTGTGCAGCTTGGAGTTAGCGCGGTGCCTAGTTTCCAGCTGCACTCGCCTAGCTAGGCACCTTGGAACACTCCTGTCTGTCGACATGTTTAGAATGATTGGCATGTCGCAACAACTCACCAAATATCACTGCACCCAAAAAAGGAACACTGTAGCTGCCTGGAATATGTTAAAATAAGTATTTATCTCGTTTTTATTCTCAAGAATTAAATAATAATCACTGGATTTTTTTTAACACAATAAAAGGTCTCCATAGCCGGGACACAGACCCTGGACCTATGTATTGGAAGGCGGTCACGCTGACAACCACACTAACAGCATATAACACACTGATCTGTGAGAACACACAATAACGCAAAATGTTGCACACATTTTAATATATCAGAGGTGTCAAAGTCAATCACACAAGGGGCCAAAATCCTAAACACACCTTAGATCACGGGCTGAACAGGATGAACAGTTATTGAACACTCTAAAACTACATTATTAAAACTTTAAAACTGTAACTTTTTAACATCATTATGAACTAGATATATAGCATTACCTGTGATAATGTTAGTGTGAATGGTGCAAGCTGAATTTGACCGCTGAGGATGCTGAAATTGATAGATGAATGCTTTAAAACTTAAAAACTGTAACTTTTTAACATAATTATGAATAATAAAAAGGCAGGAATATTATTTCAGAATAAATCAACTTAAACCTTAAATAACTTTCAATATTTTACTCTCCATAAAAAAATATTTTGTCAAAAACTATAAAAGTTAAAAATAAGTGCAAGATAACATCGGGTCATTAATAATAAAATGAATGAATGAATGAATGAATGAATGAAATGGTTTATTTCAAGCAATTAGGTCATAATACATGACATATCACTTAATTAATCACAAGTAGATCACTTGAAAGGGAGTGGAAGGAAGCAAACTTATATAATCCCACCCCGACTCGACCATTTTCTCTACATGAATTATCAATATCCGGTTCAGGACTTAATATCAAATATTAATAACCAAAGGATCATAAATTTGAGCAGAAAACAATGCTACATCACAGCTTAAGAACAAGTTTAAGGCCAAATAATAAAATGATCTGGCGGCCCAGATCCGGCCCCCGGGCCTTGACTTTGACACGTGCAATACATGCATGTTTTTTCAATGCATATTTAAAAAAAACAACTACATTAAAGTAAACCTTTTTGGTAGTCCTGTAAAAACACTGTTACAGTAATCAAGTCGACTAAAGATGAAAGCATGCACTAGTTTCTCCAGGTCCTGCTTAGACATCAGATCTTTAATCCTTGAGATATTTTTGAGATGATAATAGGCTGATTTAGTGACTGCCTTAATGTGTTTATCAAAATTTAGGTCTGTGTCTATCACTACACCCAAGTTTCTGGCCTGGTTGGTAGTTTTTAGTTGAATAGATTGAAGCTCTGTAGTGACGTCTAACCTTTTTTCTTTAGCCCCAAAGACAATAACCTCAGTTTTGTTTTTGTTTAATTGAAGTAAGTTGTGACACATCCAGTCATTAATGTCCTCAATGCATTTACCAAGAGCCTGTACAGGGCCTCGGTCTCCTGGTGTCAGTCTAATATATATCTGTGTGTCATCTGCATAGCTATGGTAACTAATGTTGTTGTTCTTTATAACCTGGGCCAGTGGGAGCATGTAGATGTTAAATAGAAGTGGTCCCAGGATGGAGCCTTGGGGCACTCCACATGTAATTTCTATTGGCTCAGAAGTGAAGTTACCAATTGACACAAAATATTTCCTGTTTTCTAAGTACGTTTTGAACCAGTTTAGTACTGGCCCAGTGAGACCCACCCAGTTTTCCAGTCGTCTGAGTAGTATTGCGTGGTCGACTGTATCAAACGCAGCACTGAGATCCAGTAAAACTAGCACTGACATATTTCCACTGTCTGTATTCAAACGTATGTCATTAGTCACTTTGGTCAGAGCCGTTTCAGTGCTGTGGTTCTGTCTGAAGCCGGACTGGAAGACATCATAGCAGTTGTTTTTTATTAGGAATTCATTTAACTGATGGAAAACAGCTTTTTCAATGATCTTACTTAAAAATGGCAGGTTTGATATCGGTCTGTAGTTGTTCATTTGAGTTTTGTCCTTTTTTAGGAGAGGTTTGATTACAGCTGTTTTCAGTGGTTCTAGATGTTAACGACAAGTTGATATTAACAGAGAAACTGTTTTGCTTTCTAATAATTTTTTTTCCCCCAAAGAAACGTTTGGCCAGTAGAAATGAGATTTGGCTGGTAGACTTTGGATGTTAGCGGCCATCCCGACTGGTAACCACTGAAGTGAGTTTAGAGTCCTGCATGGATCTATTTGTCTTTAAATGAGGCCTCAGATTGGAGCAGAGCATAGAATCTACATCACTGCTACAGAACTTTTCCTTTTTGCCTCTGCTTCATCATGATTTATTAAATACTTAAATGCAATTTGAAGTTTCAAAGTTGTCCTCTATAACCAGAAAAATGCCACAAGAACATGTTAAAAGCCCCATTTTCATGAGAGAGGGTCTGCCAATGACCTCAGCAGCATTCCTCCTCCTCCAGCTTTGTTCATGTGAAGCTCCACTCACTTCCTTTGCTGTTTTTGAGTCGTTTTCAAATCTTCTCCTCATCAAGACGGACAGATGTTTGTCACATGTGTGTGTTAGACAGTACAACCCCACACATGCCTCGGATTGTCATGAGGACTGAGGAGTCCGCATGTGTTTTGGCTTTGAAAGATGACAGGACTGCTGTGACAAACCTTCTCTGAGGCCCTAACGATTCTAGAAGAACTTCCTGTGGAACAACACATTTACAACTCAGCACATCACTACACAACCTTTGGTTATTTAGTGGGTACAGCACGCATGATTTGTGATAGCGGGAGAGATGGGGGGTTGTTGTATCCTGTTCCTTCTACGAGGGGCCCCCACAGAGTGGTACTAAGGGTGGGAGGAGTTATCCACCATGGATGTTTTTCTCCAACATTCTTTCTTCCTCCTCCTCCCATGAGGGGCTGCAGGACCAGACAAATGATGTCAAACTTTGAGTTGTACTGAGTATGAGATTCTCAAGATCAGCAGAAGAGCAGATTTTCCTCTTCTTGCTTTTGTCAGGGAATACTGCCCCCACGTGGGCAGTGTTAGTAACTGCATGCAATCAGTAATGTATTGTTTCCAAATCAAATGAAAACAGCTAAAGTTTAACCTTTGTACAAACCCGAGAACAAGGATCACAAAGTAATTCTATTGTTATTAATGACGGATGTTATCTTGTGCTTATTTCTAACTTGTATAATTTTGACTAAATATATTTGTATGGAGTGTAAAATATTGAAATGCATTTAAAGGTTTAAGTTGATTTATTCTGGAATAATATTCCTGCCTTTTTATTATCCATAATTATGTTAAAATGTTTTGGTTTTAAAGTTTTAAAAATGGACATTCTTCTAACTTTTTGGACTATTTCAGTATTTACTAAGATTTTTTCAGGCAATTAGGAGTTTAGCTAATATTTCAGCTACACGCTAGCTGGCTTGGCTAGCTTACTTTTTTAGGCTAATTTTGCCTTTAGCTAACATTTTAGCAAGCCATCAACTTCAGCGTTTTTAGCTATTAATTTCAGCATCTTCAGCTATCAGCACTAGTATCATCAGCATCCAAATTCAGCTTACAGCATTCACACTAGCATTATCGCAGGTAATGCTATATATTTAGTTCATAATTGTGTTAAAAAGTTTGAGTTTTAAAAATTTAGTTTTAGTGTTCAATAAATAGACAAACTGGTTTAATGCAAATAAGCTTTTACTAAATGTAAGCAAAACTAAAATGATGCTGTTCAGTAATCAAAATAATATATATGTTGACATTCACTTAAATGGGGAAACTTGATATAATAGAAATACACAGCAAACACTTCCTCCATCCTTCAAATAACTCGTATAGTCAAAGGAACTCAAACTTTGGGATTTGGTAGAACACATTACACATCAAATAAGATTCATGCAGAAAAAAGGTATTACAAAAAATATAATGAGGTTATTCATTTAAAGAGGACTATAATTTCAGGGAAAAGGTGAATTTATTTTACACAAGGCACACTCCAATAAGATATGTCCATATGTGGAGTAAGGCTGACCCAGATCACTAACAATAAAACAAAGGAGTTTAGGAAGAGATGTATAAAAATGTGATCACTGATAAATATGTGTGTTTACAGTAAAAAGTTGTAAAAGTTGTGGGGCTGAGGGAAAAGCAAACAGGAAGGGTTTTAGCACTTTAGAACAGCGTCTACAAAAGCACCCAAACGAGACGGTTCTGGTTCTGTTGGATCCTGACTTTGTTCTGTTTTTGTTCTTCTAGAATGTCAGAGAGTTTGGCTCAGCAGTTCTGTTGTTTTTTAGATTAGATTCTACCGTTTTGCTTCATGTGTGGTTATAAAGCAGCAAGATAAAGTTATTCAACAAGAGGGGCATTTTTGTTTTAAAATTTAGTAAATAATTGAATTCATATTTTAGAAGTTGGAGTTTTGTACATAAATGTATAACCTTTGCTCATTTTAATCTGATACCTCTTTATTTTTTAATATTCTGTTTTGAATCTATTTATATGAATCTGATCCAGTTCACATACTGTAAATGGATCAGTGAAATACTGAGACTGTTAATATCATCCAGTGTTACATGGATTCTAACTAAAATGTTCAGATCATTAACATTGTAAACATTGTTCTGCTTCTCCTGGAGG
>NC_050534.1:4542046-4545109 GCF_002922805.2 Oryzias melastigma
CTGGAGGACGTTTCAGTTTGACCACTAGGTGGCGATCACACTATAGCATTACACCTTATTTCAGAAGAATACAGTATGAGCTTAACTGTTTTAGATCAAATGGTTACTTTAAAAAAAATCATTAAAATTGGTTTATAAAGACGTTCATTTATTCAGCAATTTATGTTGAGGCAGAGCGTTAGCATTAGCCGTCTGATGGGAAATTCTATTTAACGTTAGCATCAAGCTAGAGGACTTTAGCTTAATGTACTGAATTGATTTTGTTTTTTTTGTTTGTTTTAAATCGATTGATATTTTAAGCTTAAATCGATTCTAATTAATCAATTTTATTAACCCAGCTCCAACAATGTGCATAGATGAGAGTAGAACTGTGAGGACAAACCTGCAGGAATTTATTTTTCTCATAACTTTGTAATAAAGGAAAATGAACAAACTTTATTTCAATTTGTAGACTTGACTACACAGTAGATAAGACACACAACCCATTCTATAAAGACCAAAAAAAAAAAAAAGTGTAAAACCATTTGAACATGGAGTGGACCAAATCACACTAAACTGGCTGATATAAACAGATTCTGATGAACACAGGAGTAAAATCCAACATGACTCGTACAGTGAACTTCATTTCACGTTTGGACAGCCGCTCTGACCCTGACTGAAGCCTCCCAGCTGCTGTCCCATGACCTGTTTCTTCAGTATCTGGTCTGATAGGCTGATGTGGAGCTCCGGCGTTTTCATTTAGGCTCTTGAGATTCTGGAGCCTCTGCCTTCACCGCCGTCACATTGGGGTTCCGGTCCTGGTCCGTCAGATGGTACTGAGGGAGAACTGCAGAGAAACAAAGCTGTGCGTTTACAGAGTGAGCTGCCAGAGGACACAGCAGACCAGAAGCAAACAGACGGAGGATTCTAGAAGACCATGCAGCAGTGAGGCCTCAGAGGAGAAACTGTTAAAATAGAGTCCCACTCTTCTCCTTTTATGGTAACCCTTTGATCCACCTTGTCACGGTAACATAAATCACCCAAAGAAAAAGTTTTACTTCCAGCTCCAACCACATCAAGTCAATTCAGCTTCTTTTTTCAAGCCAAATGATGCAGTGATTGGTCCGAGTCTGTTTCTATAGCAACCACTCTCACCAATCAGGAGGGAAGACCACACCCCCCATCACTTGAAGGCGAGTTCAGAAGAATTCAGGGGCCTTAAAATAGACGCCACGTCACCAGAGAGACCCTGGGAGTGGGATGGTCGCACCTCCAGCTAATAAATTGTAATGTTTGGACATTAAACGAACAACTGAGTTTCTACCACACCCCCCCAGTACCGTCTGAAACAAGTCATTTACACACACTGGAAATGCTCGGGAGAAAACAGACGTTAATAGAAAACATCTGGAGGACAGCAAAAACTAGATAATCGTATATACAGGAACTGAGTTTTGACCCAGCATTGACCTCTCTTGGCAACAGCCCAATTTTAGTAATAGTACAAACTTTGTTTTGTAACTGAGGGCATCTCAAAGCTGAATCAAGAGGAGTAATCAGCTGTTTAACTCTTGTGCTGTCTTTTAGGGTCCAGATGACCCCACCCTTACATTGAAGTGTTACCCCTCCTTTAACAAAAGTGGGCAGGACTTCACGTCTCCAACGTTGACATGCCTAAAATACCACAAAGGATACCACAAGAGATAAACGGCTCAGGAGGTCGTAAAAAAGGACCTGCTACCATGAGCTGGTCTTAATAAGGAATTACAATGTTTAGAACAGGGGTCTGCAACCTGAGGCTCAGGAGCCACATTACCCCTCGATGGTTAAAGACAAATAAAAAAGAAGCCTATAAATGTTAGAACATGACTGTAAAGTAAGAAGTGAGAAATAAGTCAAAGTAAAACTCATTGATAAACAGTTGAAGGACAGTGTGTATCACAAGTCGAACTACAACATTTTGACACATTTGTATGTCCTGTCCTATACATTAAAAAAAATAATAAAATCAATAGACATCAATAAGTACAACCAGTATTAAGCCCAAATTATTAATACAATTTTCTATTTAAAAAAATTAAGGAAAAATAATTGTTTTTGAAAATATGACGAGTGTCACTCAATTAGCACAGATTTCATTATGGTTAGTTAGATTTACATTTCTGGGAGAGATGCAGCAAAAAACAGTGAAATTAACCATTTGCATTTAATCACTGCTTTCATTACAATTACTACTTTTACTGCATTGAGATGATCATATGTGGCAGGGTGTCTTTAAGGGCTGGAGTCAGAATGTAGGCAACTTAAAAGTTACGTCATTCTGCTAGTTTTATGACTATTTTGGCATTTATTAAGTTTCTTTAGGCTATTTTGGAGTTTAGCTAATATCTCAGCTACATGCCAGCTGTTATAGCTGACCTAAATTTTTATTTTTATTTTTTTAGGCTAATTTAGCATTTAGCTAATGTTTTGACTGGCTATCAGCTTCAGCATTTTCAGCTATCAACTTTAGTGTTTTTTGTTTTCAATTTCAGCATCTTCAGTGGTCAAATTCAGCTTACAGCATTCACATGAGCATTATCACAGGTAATGCTATATATCTAGTTTTGAGTTAGTTTAAAGCTGATGACAGTTAAGATGTGTGCTTTACATCCACTTTTCCCCATGACGCGGTTAGTCGACTAATATGAAAAAATAAATCAGTGATTAGTCGAAAATTGAAATAATCATTTGGGGCAGCACTAGTGTCTTATTTTGAAAATAACTTTTGTCAAAAGTAAAGAGGTAGAAAAAGGTCATTTTCTCATCAAGTTTGTTTTTAGTTCATGTAAAATTAACAAGTGGTCATTTAAGTTTACAATTGTAGTAATAATACCAGAAATACAAATCTTGGAACAAATCATGGAACAACAAACATGGGAAAAAAAATACAATTACATGAGAAAATATACATGAGAATACTCGACTGTACAAACTGGCAGCTGTGACAGACTGGGGTGACAAACCCTTCAGACAAAACTCCTCACTGTATGTCACACAATGCATGTTGACGAACATTTGGCCCAGATCCCCAAACTGTTTTGG
>NC_050534.1:4546805-4607693 GCF_002922805.2 Oryzias melastigma
CGATAATTGGTAAAAATCCTCTCTAATAACTAGCATTATATAGAAGAACGTGTTTTTTGTGAAAATATATCCCCATCTATATTTTTTACCTTGAACACAATCATACTAAACAACTTTTCTCATTTTGTGCAACAAATTATAGACGCTTGTGCAACATTGTTGAAATCAGTAATACTATGTCTTTGACAAGCATTGACAACAACCAAATTGGAATTATCTGTCAAATTTAACGTTAACAATAGTAAACATGATCAGCATTGCCACTATTTAGGGCAGAATTGTTGTAAACAACAGAACAAAAATAAATAAATCAAGTGACAACAGCTATCTACCTCCAAAAGAACGTCACACCAAAGGATGATCAATATAATGTTTTACAGCCTCTCTCAAAATTAACCTAATATGTTGTGCACTTTTCTCTCACTTGTAAAGGGCTGAGCATCCAAAAAAGAAGGCTGATTTACTCAGACTGTTACTTGAGATTATTTTTCCAATCTTTATCTATTTTCCATTTGGCCAGTCAGCAGTCAATAGGTAAAATCCTTAAAACACACATAATAATGGCAATAAATATAATTTTAAGTGCTTCAATTAATTAGCAACCTCCCTAATTTTACAGTTAATTCATGTACTTTATTTTGATTACATTTCAATTTAAGTTCATACATCAAATCCTGCTTTTTATTTAAGAATTACTTTAAAATGAACATTAGCAACAAGTGATTACATTGTTTGAAAACGTCACATTATAAATTTATCAAAGTTACACCGTACAGCAGCAGGTTAAACATTGAAGTGCATGAAAGCGAAAATTCTGATGCTCCTTGAAGTGTACACAGACAACTGCGCAGCACGTGCCCAGTTCCCACAGCAAACAGGAAGTAAGTGATCACTGTCATTCTAGCGCTCAGACAAAGTCACTTCTTACCGGCTGGATCTCCTACAGATGGATGATAAATGCTGACAGGTAGGCATGCTTCACACACGCGCTACAGAGCCTGTATCTCACCGGAGCTTCTCCCGAACGAGCGCATGCATCGCTATTAAAAGTCTGACGGAGCACGTCCATCTGCGCAATAGTTCCGGCGCGCGACTCGCACGCTCAGCGCTACAGCCTCTTTAAATGACAATATAATATCGATACTTGGTGAGAACCCATCGAGAATCGATCGCAGGACTAAATATCGCGATATATCGCAATATCGATATTTTGGCACACCCCTAGTGGATATCAATCAACCTTATTGAAAAATAAAAGAATATATGTATCTCTGGAAGTGTTTGGGGGCGGGCCAAATGTGGAGGCAGGCCGGATCTGGCCCGCGGGCTGTAGTTTGGAGACCCCTGATGTAGTCTAGCAAGCAGATGACTTGACTGAACATTCTCCTATTGTCCTGTAGGGTCTTGCATAGTTGTAAGCCATGGAGGTAAATTTGTACACCCGTAGACAGTCCTCTTGCACACAGTGGGCTTTCAAATTAGCATTGGCCAGTCACTGTGTTCTATAACGTGACTGATATGGCAGCACTAAATGCACATGTGCTGTATCGAGCGTGCACCGGGAGACAGGAGAAACCGATGGACTTCCTGGTTGAGCTTGCAAGAGAGTTGGCAAACAGTCACGTTTGTGCAAAGAAGGTACAAAAGGAACAATTATTCCTGCACCAACCTTCCACACCTTATAGCCCTGGAAAAAGAGCCATCAGGTCAAACATAGATGCTAAAACAATCATGCTACTGTTGAATGTGTTGACTGCTGCAGATTCACATGTGGCAAGTGCAGGAATGAGATGCCATGGCAATGGCAGGAATGTGAGTTATCTCCGAAATGTACTTTGCGACTTTTTATTATTATTTTCAAATATGTTTAATACTGTTTATTTTTTGTGACATCTTTATTGATAAATCTCGGCAACGAAAGAGAGAAACCCATGTGTGTTGATCTCTCAGATGGCAAAGTGAAACTAGTTTTGTTGAAGTTGTTCAGCGTAGCCCAACCTTTGGTGAAGCTTGTTTACATAACAAAAGCCCCAATTCACACCTGACTAAGGATAATGGCTAAAACCTTCCGGCCGATCGGCTGCGGGTTTTATAGGCAGAAAAGCCAAATGGCTGCTCTGTGGGACTTCCAGTGTTTAGGCTAATTTGGAGTTTAGCTAATATTTTAGCTTTTTGCCCCACTTTCTGACAAAAAAAAACTAATGATTCCGAGGCACACGTGTAATCATAGAATTATTTTTAAAAACCAAACGAATTTTTTGTGTTACATTTTACGACAGAGCGCTTTGTTTACAATTTGGGAAATTCTGGTTTTGAATGGTGACATAAAGTTAGAACAAATAAAAGTTCAAAGTTTTAATAAAGTTTCATTAAATTGTGGCTTTTATGTGTGCTAATATGTGGCTTAGAAATATATAGTTATTTCTTATGTGTACATTAACGCACATTAAAACATTTTCACGTTAGTTTTCATGTAAGGTGGGGATAAAAAAAAATGGAAAAACTGTTAAAAAGCGCAACTGTAGTTCTACTGTATCATCAGTAGGGGGAGCGTCAGCCCCCAATGCTAACATGTGTTAGCTTAATTAAAATGCATAAAATAAAATCAATAAAAGTAAATACTTCAGCTTTTTTTCTTCATTTACTCACGTAGTTCGGGTCGCTCTGCTTGTGGTTTTAAGGCGAGATCCAATAGAGCGCGCTGACGACGCAGCTCCTCCTCGTACTTAGCGACCGTGTCGAAACACCATCCGGTGATGTCGTCCACGGCGGGATTCAAGATGCGGCTGATACCGTTCTTCAGGGAGTCGTTCGAAGACATTGTGTCTGCATCAAATCCACGGCGTCCACGGGCCTAGTTGGAAAAGATTTCTGCGAGAGCCAGAGGTGGTGCCGCGCTCCGCTTTTATATGCCTTCTTCTTCGTCGTCGTCGTCAGTAACAGATCTGTCAGAGACACTGCCACCTACAGGTCTGGCGGTGTATCGCCGCATTCAGGTCATTTATATTGAACTTGTTTAAA
Organism: Oryzias melastigma; assembly: GCF_002922805.2. NCBI lineage: Eukaryota > Metazoa > Chordata > Actinopteri > Beloniformes > Adrianichthyidae > Oryzias > Oryzias melastigma. The sequence goes on from NC_050534.1 coordinate 4,549,827, forward strand.
AATGAAAAAGTATTTGGAATAGGAAAACACCAGTTTTTAAAGCATGTTTAATTTAATTTAAAATGTATAAAAAAAATGACCTCCAAAAAATCAAATACCAAACATTAAACTTGTAATAGTTAACAGAAATTACACTGTAATTTTTAAAATAATAGCTAATTTTATAATATTAAATATTTAATTTTTTTTTTGTTTACAATAAATGTTATTTTAGTCCTCCTGCAAAACAACAATCTTGTTCCATTCTTTTAGTATTTGTTCTCTCAAACTAAAATGAACAAAACTGAGTAAGTGAGAAAATGACAAAGTTTTAAAGACCGGCTTAAAAACAAACTACAATTGGACCTAATTTCCACATCCAAAAAGCTAAAGGTGGAACAAAATAGCACATTAAATATTCTAATTAACATTTGCAAAGAGATTCAGCAAATTTTGTTCATTTATTAAGAAACACATAACATTAACTGTTACAAATAAAATGTATAGATTTTTTGTTCCATTTTGTCACATTTTAATTTTTATCAACATTTATAACACCTGAGGCTTCGCCGGTGATGCTTAAACACATAATCTTCAACATACTGTAACCTTTTAAATTTTAACATGATAATTCCAGCAGATTTTGATCAGATTTCAAAATCTGCTGGAATTATCGTGTTAACAGTTGAAAAGTTACAGTAAACCAGAAAACATAAACACTGGAGCTCCGGTGTTAAAGGGTTAAACGGAGCTGATGAAAAATATTCTGCTAACTTTGAGAATTTTTGATATTCTTTAAAGCAGCTCAGAGGTTTTCTGAATGTTTAAGCTGATTGATACATCCTGTGGCTCTCCTGTACACCACAAATGAGCTCTTTTTCAAATGGGATTTTTTTGTCTGCTCCTGATTTAAACAAAGAAATACAGTTATAATCTTATTTTCCTAAATATATTTCCTCCATCTTCATAGAAATGCTACAAGTAGTTCAAAGTATTTAGAGAAATTGTGTTTTCCTGTAAAGCCTCCAGTACTGTTAAGAGAGTACATACTTTATCTTTACTGCTGTTAAAACCTACACTGAAATTCCGTCTTTTCTGCATGCCGTCTGGAGGAGGAAGACCTGAGAAAAGCTGGAGAAGTTTCAGTGCAAGCTGATAAGAAATGCAGGAACTCAAACTGACAATTCCCAGACCTGCAGAGACGTTTATTGCTGACTTTTGACCTTAGATTCCTTAGATTCATTCTTGTCCATTTCTGAATAAACGAGCAGCATTCTGCAGAACTGTGAGGAGGCAGAAGTCGGAAATCTGTTGTTAAAATTGTCGTGTTCACAGGAATGACGGCCGCCTTTCACCCACTGGAAGCTAGGATAGACTCCAGCAGCCCAGTGACCTTCAGAAGAATTAAGCGAGTTTAGAGGATGAATGCATTAGTCTGCCTCTCAAAGGTTTAAATGTGGTTTTCCTCGAAAAGCCTTGATGCATCATTGGTCACATCCTCCATGACCTGCTGATTCAGCAGAAAACCTGAATGATTGACACCCCACTAGCACAAATGTAATCCTTTCTTTTTTAATAAGCAGTATGTGCACACATGGAGGGTGGAGGAACCCAACAGAGTCAAACTTTATTTAGTTTTTTGAAATGTCGTTGAGGTGGGCGGAGCAAACCACAACCAATATGCCCCTCCCACTTCAGGACTCACACTGAAGAATATCCATCTGCTAGCATACTGCTAGCTTGATCTGTTGATCTTGCTTACTCCAGTTTCCTTGTCTCAGCTCATTTGCTGCCCCCTAGTGAACAGTTGTGGTAACTGCAGGTCTTTTTTCAGTTGGATGTTTCATACAAAACAAATGAAGGTTACAAAACAATAAAACATTTCCTATGACAAAAAATAATTAAAAAGTCTTATTTAACAATTTCCAGCCTGTTGAAATACTTTGACACAGTAAAGTAAAAACAGTTGTTAGCGTTCATTCCTTTTGTGCGTTGATGAACGGTGAGGACCAACACCACCAACGAAAACGAGCACCTACAACAGAACCATTATCCATCGATCGTTGATCGCCGGCTGCGGTCCTCGTGGGATCTCTGCCATGGAGAGCACGTCGTCCGTCATGAGGAACGCCACGGGGCCGACGCGCACCCACACGCAGCGCTCGCACAGCGGCCCGCTGAAAGTCACGCCTTCAGTCTGGAACCAAGAAATACACAAACATGTGATTGAAGAGCCAAACTGTCCAACACGTGTGGTGAGGAAGGGGGGTTTTCTTACACAGTAGATCTTCTTCTTCGACATGATGAAGGCGGAGCCTGGAGTCAGGCAGTTGGGACAGTCTGAGACGGAGCAGGGTGGAGGTCCAGAGCCCGCCACGGGCATCTCTGACTTCAGGAAGTACTCCTGAAGAAAACATCCAGAAGGAGCAGAGGACAACTTCAGATCATGACGCTTTTCAAGGATTAAAAACATGATCCGTATAATGACTTCCAATGAATCCTCACTTGTATTTTCATTTTCTCTATTATTTAGATGTCAGTCAAATGACTTAAATGATTAATTCCATTTAGTTTGATCACAATGAACTTGGTAACTTCACTATTTATGGGTTCATAAAAGACACTTTTTAACAAATTCCTTTTTATTGCCTCTCTAACATATTTAGCTTCAATTTCTTTGTCACAGTTTGGTATTTTAAATAGACAGTCATTTATATAAGAGTTATATAATATAAACAACACGGTAGGCGGGCTGCACGGTGGCGCAGTGGTTAGCGCTCTTGCCTCACAGCGAGAAGGCCCCGGTTCAAATCCCGGCTGGGACCTTTCTGTGTGGAGTTTGCATGTTCTCCCCGTGCATGCGTGGGTTTTCACCGGGGACTCCGGCTTCCTCCCACCGTCCAAAAACATGCTTCATAGGTTCATTGGTGACTCTAAATTGCCCCTAGGTGTGAATGTGAGAGTGAATGGGTGTGTGATTGAGGCCCTGAGACAGACTGGAGACCTGTCCAGGGTGAACCCCGCCTTTACCCATCAGCAGCCCGGTTAGGCTCCGGCACCCCCGCAACCCCGAAAGGGACAAAGCGGACAAGAAATGAACACGGTAGGCGTCCAGGAGGCATCCAGACCAGATACTCAAACCACCTCCACTGTCCTCTGATGTGGAGGAGAAGCGGCTCTACTCCGAGCTCTCTCTGGGTGTCTGCGCTGAGACCCTCCAGAGGAAACTCATTTCAGCCTCTTCTGGACCTCGATCCATAGGTGAGTACTGGAATGAAGATCGACTGGTAAATTGAGAGTTCTGCTTTCTGGCTCTCTCTTCACCACCACAAACTGCTGCATTGACCGCATGACGGTGGATGCTGCTCCAATCCACCTGTCGATCTCACGCTGCGATCTTCCCTCACTCGTGAACAAAACAAGATATTTATGTTGGAATATGTAAATGTAAACAAGTTATCACACAGATGCTTATTCTGTTTTATGCCTTGACTGCATTTTACAAGACGTGTTGTGTGAGTTTGTTTTTCAGTTCAACAGCTTGACTCACCCTGATGAGGAAAAATGTTTCAATCAAGATGACTGGAAGGGAGAAGGGCTGGTGACCTTTGCCCTTTAAAGACACCGGAGTCATGAGGAATCAAGGTGAACAACTCCCTAAAAGGAAGCAGCTTTGCAAAAGGGCTCGGTTGAAAGAAATCCATTAATCGATTTGAATCGATTTAAGCTTCATAAATCAAGATAAAGCTAAAGTTCGCTAGCTTGATGGTAACATTTAATGGAATTTCCCATAAGACGGCTAATGCTAACGCTCGATCCACCTCAACATACATTCTGACTAAATGAACATCTTTATAAACTCATACACATGATTTTCTTAACTATTTTAGGGAAATATTTTTTAAAGTAACCATTTGTGGTCTAAAACATTTTTTTTTCCTTATTCTTCTTCTTCTAAGGTGTAATGCTGTAATACGATCTCCACCTAGTGTCCAAACTGAAACGTCCTCCAGGAGAAGCAGAACAATGTTTCTAATGTTAATGATATGAACATTTTAGTTAGAACTTCTCCTTTAGAGAATCCATGTAACACTGGATGATATTAACAATCTCAGTATTTCACTGATACATTTACAGGATCTCAACTGGATCAGATTAATATTAATATATTAAAATTAAATAGATTTTTTGAATGATTTTCTAAATAAATGTGTAAACCTAAAATTTAATTTAATTGAAGAATCAAAAGAATAAAAAAATATTGGAATTGAATCGTTTCTGGAAATTATAACAGATATCCAGCCCTACTTTGCACACAAATCTCATCACAGGACTACGACGTGGACTGAGAGTTTGACCTGTAACATGTCTGACTGTATAATAACATAAAGGAATGTTGCTGCCGCCTGTGTGTTTGTCCCCCCTCCCTTTAGGAGGGGGGACAAACACACAGACCTCCCCTGTCTGATTATGGTGGCTCAGTGTCTCGCTAGCGTAAATCATCATCGCTAGAGCTGGATGTCAGCTCAGACGAGGAAGTTGAGAGATTTGCAGACCGAACTTTTACCGATACTTTCCAACTGCGGTCAAATAAGCCGCCGTTCACATTTCCGTGGTCACATCAAGAAGCTCCGTGGAGTCTGGTGGAGATTTTCCAGCGTTCTCAGTCCAGCTACCGTAAGTATTGGATGAAACTCACACCAAAAATCCAGTTTCTCCTTTCACTATCAGTGCGTATGCAGACAGACAGAGAACACCGCTGCTGCCATAAAATCTACCTAATTCTACTGCTCTGGTTAGTCAGCAATGCACGAGCTCCACACAACTTTGATCCAAGTTGATGATAACAAATATTAATTACCTTTATAATAAATTGACTTATTTTTCTAGACAAAGTTTTGGTATCTTGACTAGGACTCCCTCATAAAAGAGGTTTTTAACCTCAATGGGAATATCCTGGTTAAATGAAGCTTAATACATAAATAAAAACACACTGTTAAAAAAAAAACATCCTTAAAACCGCATAAGGTATAAGCAAATTATTTTTATGATTTTTATGTTTTTTTGTGTTTTCAGAGTTTACTCTAATAGAGCTAAGTGTGAAAACAAAATAAATCTGAGATATAAAACTCTGAAGTTACAAATATATATACTTTTTTAGAGCAAATGACTTGAATTTTATCCAGATTCTAATGTTTTACAATCAATGAATCCGTCAGGTATCTAACTGCATGGTTAGATGTTCAGACAAACTTCAGGCGTTGAGTTCAGTCTGTGGCCTCAAAAACCAAACAAGCAGAACAACAAGTGTTCAACCTGAACCCTAAACTCCTGAAGAGTTTGAGTGACAGCAGACAGGACGCAGTCGTCCGTGTGTCCTACCCCCGCCACGGTGAGAAGATGCAGGATGGTGTTGCTAAAAACCAGACACCTCCTGGCGCGAGTCACAGCCACGTAAATCAGGTTCCACTCGTCCGCTGGGATTTTATCTGCAAGCAAATATGGAGACAGGAACAGATTAAAACAAAAACAGCATCATTCCTTCACTGACAGGTTCCAGAAATCCCAACCTGGAGAAGAGAGAAAACACAAACGTACGGATCATAGACTCAAGAGAGTGCTGCGTGTTGTGTCTGGACGTCTGGATGTTGGTGAAGTCATCCGTCATGATCACTGTGTCAAACTCCAGCCCTTTAGCTTTGTGGACCGTCCCAAGAATGAAGTCTGTGGAAAAGAGGAGAAAGAGGTTTAGCAGAATTTCATGGAAGTGATGATGAAGCTGCAGAACAGCAGGTCAGTTTAGCCTTTCAGCTTCGTTCTTGTGATCCTGAGTGTCAAGAATGCACTAAACGCTGGTTCTAGAAAATCCATTTAGCCTATAGTGTTCACACTGGACAAGCAGGGAGGGGCTTCTTCTCCTACTGTTAACCAGACATCTGGTGTGAAATGTCAAAGTGGTGTAGATCTGGTGAATCTTTCTCCAGGGTTTTTCTTTCACAACTCTATACCGATATATGAATCCAGCTGAGCAAAAACCACAATTATTCATTTCTGATTGATCATTAATGTTCAAAAAGTTGAAAAGGACGCCATCCATACGCCACTACCAAATCAGAGTCCCTGATTGGCACCCATTAAGATAGACTTTTCAATGCTTGAACGGCAAGGACGTAATGATTCTTTGTGAACTGGTTAAAAACTGATTCAAACTCGACAACATGTTTATTGGTGGGAAAAGTTGAAAAAAATTCATTTGTTACGGATTTTGCCTAAATTTAGAAATGCAGAGGTGATGCCATTTCTCCATGCAGGCTCCCAGCTGACTGGCTGTGTGCTCTTTCCTGCAGCTCCTTTGGAAGCAAAAGTTCTATACAAGTGTCTTGAATTGTCTGAGTTTTTGTGACGAACTGGAGGAGTCACGACTGGAAAAAAAAAAATCTGCGAATACGTGAAACCACGAATAGAGAAACACAAATAAGCGGGGGAACACTGCAAATCACGTGGTGTGACACGCTTTCCCTAAACCTCATTACATTTTGCGTTTGTGTACTTCTAGGAAACATGGCAGCACAAAGCAACCGACTTTGAGGTAGAGGAGGTTTCATTTAAAGTCAGCAGTCCTGAAGAAGTACATGGGAATTAGTGATTTTACAGAGTTTGGGGACAGATAATTTGATACAGAAAAACATTTCAAATACCTTTTTATTTTTACTTTTTCCGTATTCTAATGCAGTATTGTTTTATTTCCAGCACACTGTATCACAGTAGGTTCTGAAGTTGTGTGTAAGATAAGTTAAGTTTGTTACAGCATAAATGGAGATGTTTAAATGAATAAGATACCTCTTAGTTACAAAGGATTTGTGATCATGTCAGTATTATGTATAAATGTTTATTTGTATTTAATCGTTTCTGTTAGTAGGAAAACAGACAGTTTGATGTAAAGGGCAAAAAGAAAAACATACTTAGCTTTGAAATAAAGGTTAAAAAAAATTGAAATCGTGACTTTAAAACCATGGATCATGTTTGATCGTTACATCACTATTAAACATACAATCCCAAAGGCGGTGTGAACGTAGCTTGAGATTAGCAGGATTTTAAAACAAGTGTTAGACTAACAGCTAAAAGGCACAACTTTGACTAAGGTTACACTCAACACAACCACAAAGATGCTTTTTTTTCTGAAGATGTGGTCAAAAGACTTTAACTCAAATACCCTGGACACAGCTGACTGTTCTCTGTAAAGTAAACATCGACTGTCCTTTAGTAGTTGTTTCCTCTAACAACCACTAGAGGGCACTGCGTCTGAGTAGAATTATTTACCACTGACAGCTGCAGAAGAAGAGTCCTCCAAACAAACATGTAAGAGAATTTGATTATTTTCTTTTTAAACTTTGTTATTTGTCTTATACAGATCAAACGATCCGTATTCTTGTATTTATTTGTTTATTTTATCGACGCTGGTCTTGGGAAATTTGTTCTGAAACTTTTTTCCCAAAAGTGCACCTTATACTCTAGATCAGGGGTGGGCAAACTTTTCCACTCGTGGGCCACAAAGGCTTCTAAAACTTGATTTTTTTTTGCTATTAAGTACATTCGTCCCCCAGCACTCCACATTTCAATTATAATCTCAGAAGTTTGCATCAATAAATACTTCATATATTTAATTATTGATTAATTTTTACTAGTTTGTTTTTAAAAATAACTCATTTAGAAAAAAAAACAAACATAAATTTCAAAGACGCCCAAATGTGGATGCAACAACTTTTCTGGTTTAGACGATAATTTAAGAAACAAACAAAAAAAACCCAATTGTTTGAATTTGCAGATTTGAAATATTATTTATGGTCATGAAGCCATTTTTTAACTGAACTTTTAATGTGACAATAAGGAAGGACAATAACGTACCAGCATATTTCATGTCACTTTCGCTGCAGGCTTCCAGCCGATTCACCACCTCAGGAAGATTCTTCTGGTACCTCTCTACGATGGTGAGTTTTCCCTCCAGCTCTTTGTCATCCGTCTGTAAAACATATTTCTTCAGAGCCTGGAAGCCGTTCTCCTTCTTGAACGAAAAGCAGCGGATAAGAGGATCTCTGATGGCTGCGGAGAGAGCAGACAAAAAAACCACTCTTATTTTGACATCAAGATCCTCCCTTTTACAAAATAAAGCAGAAATATGGAAACAGACAAATGACAGATCAGATCCACTTTTTGCTGTAAAAACACATTCTGAACATTATTTATAAAAATGCTGATTCATAATTAAATCAATAATTAGTTTTAAACTTAAATAAAATTATTGTCATTATTTTATATTTTATCCTAAAAAGATTAAAAAGTACTAATGTGGAATAAAACGTATAACTAAAGTGATTTTATACAGAATAAAACAGCTCAACATTAAAGTCTACTTATATTGAGGTGACAAATACACAGTAATATCCAGAGGGGCGGGTTACACACATGACAACAATGCTTGCAATCTTTATTTTTCAAAATAAAAGCATCTTTCCAATCAACCCTGTTAAAATGAAAGTGAAGTTAATCTCAATGGAAATACTTTTTGTAATCTCCGTCAGTAATCCAGTAAATACTGCCAACAGTTTCTTTTGTTTACTTTGGTTTGGTTTAGGTTGATAGTCTTAATCTTCATATAGTTTGATCAAAGTGAAATGAGACACTAAAAGGACATTTTCCAAATTAAAAGCTTCGAGGTTTTGGTAAAAATCCTTCAAGACGCAGTTTGATTCAAACTGGAAATTTCTGCACAATCGGTCACAACGAAGAAGACTAAATCTTCCTCCATTTGAAATGTTGTTCTGGGATTATTTCTTTCCAAACAACAAATATTAGTAATTTTTTTAGAGCCAAAACTCTGACCAGATGTTTGACGAACAAGAATCCAAAGTGTCCATGCTTGTCCTTCTTACAGTTTGATTTCCTCTTTTCTCTGTCCTGGTTCAGGAGTTGGAAGATGTCCATGATCTTTTCCAGCCCGATTCTTTTGACGCCCTGCAGGAAAAACAACAATCCAACAATCTAATGATAAGGACCCAAACGTAGTATCAAAAATTCCCATCCCCCTTTGTGGGTTCACCGACGACTGTATATGAGAACTGGAAGATGCATGATGTCACCCACTGTTTACTTCTGTCCACAGTAAAATGATGCTAATTCAGCTGTCATTAAGACATACCATTCTGTCAGTAAGAAGTGAATGCTCAGAGCGTTTCTATGGTAACCCCTTTCACCAATCAGGAGGGAGGTTGTTGTAAGGCCACACCCCTTCTATTTGAAAGCTGCTCTGGAGAAGCTGTCAAATGTTGGAGATGGGGGCCAATGAGCACCATGTGTTTCTGTTGAGACCTCTGATTGGTCGGTTTATAACTTCAATCAAGAACGAATATCATGAAAAAAAGATTTTAAAAAATGTATCAGATCAAGAATGTTTAATCGGACAAATAGAACGACGGATAGCAGCTGCTTATTCTCAAAAGAAGTTTATGGGATTTTGGCTTCTTGGAGCCAGCAGGTACTTCCAGTTTGGACCTCCAGGGAGGAGGAGTCACTCAGTCCAGTCCTCCTGTACAGTCAGTGGGGTTCACAGACAAACTCACCCCAATGAAGTGGATCCGGCAGAGCGGGTTGGCGTTTGTGAGGTTGACCGCCTGGACAAAGACGGTGAAGTTACACCGGGACAGGATGCCAATCTTCCCTCTGCTCTGGCTCAGTCCGGTCTTCCTGGCCACCAAAGCCTCGGCGGCAGACTGATCGCAGACGTTGCCTGTGGAGACAAACAACCCAGTGTGTGTTCAGACAGGAGGACGTCTGCTGTGTCTGGTAGGAACTTTGACTGGTGGACTCATGAGATTAAGGAACTTTTTCACAAAAAAAGTCTTAAATTAGTGCTAAATCTGCACTTAACTGTGAACCCTTTGCATAGAACTACAGACATAATGCAGCAGCTGATTAACTTTACCATTTTACTCACTTAAAACAGTAGATTAATTTTGATTTAATTTACTGATCTGCTTTTAGTTCATAACCTGACAAAGAGTTAAGTCAGACGATTCTAGACATTGACAGACCAGAGCCAATAAAGTTTATTGTTGAATTTTATTCAGCATTTCTCACCACTCTGCTTTCCTCCAACCAGAATCTTGTTCACTCTCTTGCAGACTTTGAGAACAGTTGCGCCCACATAGGCGATCTCAGCCCCGAAGCGGAAACTCTGCACAAACAAAACCGCACAGACGCTCGTCTGTCAAACGTTCCCTGATCACCCTATGATGCTAAACTCAAATGAAGAGCGGTTGGAGAAAAAGTTGCTGGCCCCGCCCCTCTTGTGACACACTCAACCTCTGTGACAGCTTAACAACGCAAAACTTTAGAAGTGAAATTTTGAACTACTACATTTTTGCATGAAATACTTTTTTCCCAAAAAAATCTTGTGCATGTCATTGAAATTTGAAATCAATAAGAGACTGGTAGATGTTACTTCTCCGCCTCTGAGGTGGGTCAGGCCGCTGCAGTGTGTGCTCGTACCTGCGTCAGGTAAAACACGTGAGTGTGCCTGGTGATTTCCAGGGCATTGATGGCGCCTTTGAAGGTGTAGATCTGCTGGTGCGGATCTCCAACCAGGACCTTCCCGCAGCGCTGAGACAGCAGCACATCCAAGATGGCTGCGATAGAGGAGGGAAGGTAAGAAATGCGTCACAAACATCTGCCTGTGATGAGGCGTGTAGGATTCATTCTGTACCGCAGGAGTGTCAGACTCAATCGCACAAGGGGCCCACACCCAAAACACACCTTAGATCACGGATCGAAAAGGATAAACATTTATTGAACTCTCTAAAGCTACATTATTAAAACATTAAACTGTAACTTTTTAGCATAATTATGATGATTATGATAGCTGAAAACGCTGAAGTTGATAGCTGAAAACGCTGAAGTTGATAGCTGAAAACGCTGAAGTTGATAGCTGAAAATGCTGAAGTTGATAGCTGAAAACGCTGAAGTTGATAGCTGAAATGCTGAAGTTGATAGCTGAAATGCTGTAGTTGATAGCTGAAAATGCTGAAGCTGATAGCTGAAAACGCTGAAGTTCATAGCTGAAAATGCTGAAGTTCATAGCTGAAAACACTGAAGTTCATAGCTGAAAATGCTGAAGCTGATAGTTAAAAGCTTAAGCTAATAGCTGGCTAAAAAATAAACTAAATGCCAAATTACTCTTAAAAAATAAACAAATAAATAAATAAAAAAAAAATCATGCGCTAGCCAAAACAGCTAGCATGTAGCTGAAAAAATAGCTAAACTCCAAAATAGCCTAAAAAACCGAGAAAAAAACTCGGCTAAATGCCAAATTAGCCTAAAAAAAAAACAAGGCTAGAAAAAACAAACAAACATGTGACTGAAAAAAATAGCTAAACTTGAAAATAGTCTAAAAAAATAAAAAGAAAGCCTAAATTAGCTGAAACAGCTAGCATGTAGCTGAAATACTAGCTAAACTCTAATATAGCCTAAACAATCTTAGTAAATACCAAAATACTCCAAAATGCTAGTATAATGATATAATTTAAAAATGTAAAACTGTAATTTTTTAATATGCTGGTGAATTATAAGAAGGCAGGAATATTATTCCAGAATAAATCAACTTTAACATTAAATAACTTTCAATATTTTAGAAATTTTAGAAATGAGCTCAAGATAACATCGGGTCATTAATAACAATAAAATCAAATTATCTGGAGGGCCGGATCCGGCCCCCGGGCCTTGACTTTGACACGTGCCGTACCGGGGGTGCAGTCCTGAGCTTCATCGATGAAGAGGACGTCGTAGCGGTCAGACAGGCAGGGCTTTGGGTCTTGGAGCTGCCACAGCTTCAGATAACCTGTCAATCACAGTTTCCATCGTCATCCAGGCTCAGAAACATACCGGAGAGTTCTTCTCTTTTACATACCATCATGAGGCATGTAATAGGCGTGTTTCGACTTCTCTTTAAGATCCTTCATTCTTCTCCAAATCTCCTTCGCGTCTTCAGCAAACAACTGAAAAGCAAAAGGAGAACATTCTGTGTTGAGTTGAAGTATTGGGATTTCTTTTTGACGACTGAAATGCTCTCACCTGTTGTTCAGACTCGGGGATCCACTCGTAGTTGCTCTCGGATGACGGGTAGCAGTTGGGAACGTGCTCGGTGGAAATGGCCGCATCGGTGGAAGCCATGAAGTTCTTCAGCGTGGTGGTCACCACTTTGGCTTTGGTGAAGCCGCCCCGTCCAGAGGGCAAAACGCAGTTGATGGAGAACGGCGCCAAGTTGAAGGACAGCTTCTTGTTTAATGCATATCTGTGACACAAGAGTGGCAAAAATAACCCAACAAAATCCCAACACCAGAGCTCTGGCTCCAGTGTTGTAGATCTTTACTCGTATACACAATTATGGAACTCCAGATTCATCATGATCACGTGAACCTGGGGCCTGCGTGCCACAGTTAGGGCTGGGTATCAATAATCATTTCCAGAATCGATCACCAAAACTTGCACTGATTCAGTTCTTTCAATTCAACTTTTGAGTTTACACATTTATACAGAAATACATTAATAATCTATAAATGATTTAAATATATTGATATTAATCTGATCCAGTTCACATACTGTAAATGTATCAGTGAAATAATGAGATTATTAATATCATACAGTGTTACATGGATTCTCTAAAGGAGAAGTCCTAATAAAAAAGTAAAAACATTAGATTTAACAGGTAATAAAAGCACCATCACAGAATGAACTAACATGAAGTTACTCAGACCGTCTAATGATGTAACAAAAGACGAATAAGACAAAAGTATGGTATAAATATAGTTCCTGTTCCTTCTCAATAAAGCTTCATGCTGATTTGTTTTTATCAAGATGACCAAAGTCCTATCTATGTGGATAAAATGAAAACATCCACTTTGACTCCCACCTTTTCCCGACGTCTTTATAGGCCAGGGAGTGGACGGTCTTACAGTCCACGTTGCTGGGGAAGCGGCGGCGCGCCTCACACGCCACAGAGTTGTTGAAAGCCACGTAGAGGAAGCGGAGGTGAGGTCGCTGTTCTGCAAACTTCATCAGCGTGGTGGTCTTTCCTGTGCCTGTATCACAGGACCACACATGCTCACAAGTCCCTTTTTGAAAGTCCAAGCGAGTCTTTAAGTTCAGACATGAATCATTTTCTTTATCAAACTTACTCTAGGAGAGGGAGACAATGGCAGACAGTTACTGTGCTTCCAATAAAATGATGTAAAGAGACCTTTTTTTTTTTTAACTCAATTATTTCTAAATTGTAAGAGAGAGAGAGAAACCTACGAAATCAATCGTAACTAGAAAAGCTGCGATAATGCTAGTGTAAATGCTTTTCGCTGAATGTGGTCAGTGAAGATGCTAAAGCTGTTTATAAAACAGCTTTAAACCGACCAATCAGCAAGCAGTTTTAAGACAAAGAATCAGGGGTCATCTTTAAACTGACCAATCAGAGATCAGCTTTAAAATAATGAGAATACAGCCTACCTACCTGCAAACGCGATGATTTTGACCACGTGGTCCTGCTGGATCTTGTGGCTGAGGATCTGCTGCTGCTCTCGTGTGAGGTAGATCTGAGGATGCCTGAGACCAAACCACCAATGAAACATTAGACAAAAGAGCCTCCATCAGTCCTCTATTGATCTGAATCCAGAGTTTTCAAGTAACATCAAAAGTGATGCAGGTGAAGAGATTTTTGTATTGAATCTGTTATTTGTCCTTTGAACCCCTAACGTCACACACAGGAGCAAAGCCTGTTGGATACTTTCTTACACATATTTTCTGTCATTTTTTGTGAAATCTTTCCAAGAAAAATGTTAGGAAAATAAATTAAAGTCACAGTGTGGTGAGAAAAACCAACAGAAGATGTCTTTTCAATAAAACAAAGAGTAGAATGATTCAAAAATCTGGTTTGTTTAGACCAGAGTCAGGGAGGTATTCCAAAACCTGGAAGTTTTAAAATAATATAACTTGGGTTAAAGACAAAAATAAATAAATAAAAAACATAGGAACCTAAGAAGAAAAGTAATTTCTTCTTTTTTTGGACCTTACCCGTCCTGAGCAGAGCCAGAGACAAACGGTCCGTTCTCCATCAGATGAAGGACGTAGTAGATGTTGTAATGTAGCCTGAGGAGGCAGAAGGAGACATGATGACGGCTGACCTGAATGATGCCTGAACAGAAGTGCCAGCGTTAGCGGCTCTTACCTGTTGCTGATCTGAACTCTGTTTCTGTCCAAAGCAAGCAGCATGGTGGCCATGTGGCTGAGAAACTCCGTGACTGCAGTGAGCGAGATGCTCCTGCGCAGCAGGAACACCAGGTCCTCCACATCCCCGACACTCTCACTCAGAACCAGAATGGCAGCCATGGCTGCGTATGGGTTTGGACCCTGTGGGCCAGACGGGAACGGTCACAGTGACTCCTGAGGACCCTGAAGGGGCTCTGAAGAGTCTGAGAGACGTACCCCAGAGTTAACGTGAAAGAACTTCTGAACATCAGGAACGCGTAACCTGATGGAGGCCTCCGCCTGAGGGTAGAGCCGATGCTTCTTGACGCACTCCAGAACGTCCTCGGGCCGGACCCGCTCTCCAACCTCGTGCTGAGCCATCAATCTGAACACAAAATGAACGGCGAGGAGATCAAGCCTGACCATACTTTTGATCGCAACACGCGTCTCAAAAACGAAAATAAACTTCGACAGAGACCTATCTGAAACCGACCAATCAGAGGACAGCTTTTAATCAACCAATCAGAAAATAAACTTCAAGATTCACTCAATCACTTCTCCAATGTATTTAATAAATAACATTCCTACAAAAACATTGATGAGAAAGAATAACATTTTAAAAAATGAATAACTGTTGATCGTTTCTTTAGCTCCATTACGTTTATGGTGCGCCAACCAGTTCAGTTTCATTAATGAAGAAACACTAATTTGATAAAAATGTTTCTTTTACAGCATCTGTCTCTCCGATTCTGCAGCATCTTCATTACTGATTTCTCGTCAAGTTTTTCTCTTATTTGAGCAGTTTTTACAAGATCTCGTCTGCAGTTAAATCTACAGAAGACGACTAAGAAATCTAATTTAAAAAATGGATTTCCTGATTCCCTTAACCTTTAGAAAAATCAACCATTCTACCACTTTTAGGGCCTGTTTTGTAAAATAGAACAGATTGTGTGTAAGTAAAATACGTAACAACAACAGTTTGATGTCATCTCAACAAAAAAAAGGAGAACTTCCATTAGTCTGTGTTTTTCAGTCAAACCCGAACAAAAGTGTCAGACTCACAGAATGAGACTTCGTATGCAGTGGTCTGAAGATCTGGCTCCAATCATCCCACTGTTCTTCAGGATGTTGACGATCTTCTGCACTGTCTCCACTTCTCTCATGGTGTAGCGGTAGTACTGCTTCTTGTACGGCACAAACTAAAAAAGTAAAACAAAGTCTGTTTATCTCACTGATCTCCATCTGGAAGATTTGTGGAGCTAACTTCCTGTTTCAGCTCAGGAGGCAGACGCTTTCTCTGTTGTTTAAACAAGACTTCCAACTTTCACTTCTGAGATTTTACAGTAATGCAAAAAAGAATTTGTCAGTCACAGATTCTGTAGGGCAGGAGTCCCCAAACTATGGCCCGCAGGCCGGATCAGGCCCGCCTCCACACTTTGCCCGGCGACCGACACACCACCAGAAACGCAGAAGAGGATAGAGTTTGCTGTAAAGCATTGACCTTATTGAACCAATAAATAGTGATTCAGATAGTGATCCACTTTTTCTTTATGTCTTCTAATTATTTTGGACATCTGTAGCTCTTCAGCTCTTAAAATATTCAGCTCTTTTTATCTTAGCTTTATCAACTGTTTTGCTAGTTAGTAAGGATTTCTCTGCAATTTCAGAGTTTAGCTAATATTTTAGCTAGCAGGGTTGCCTCCCCCTGCTCTAGAGGTACGGGTCGGAACTGTTTAATGGGTCCATTTAACAATGGAAACACTCAAAATACCGGACTGTAACAGACCGCTCAGTGGAAACAAGGCTACAGCTAGAGCGCTACAAATAAACAACCTTTGTTTAGGTGAAGAAAGTTATTCTGCATGCATGTGGTGCTGGAAGATTTGTTGTTTCTCTGATGTACACGAGTGCTTTTTGAGTCATTTTTCCAATCATTCTTCCATCTCATGAAGACAGGATTTCTTAATTTATCTTCATTCCTCACATCCTGTAACCACTCTTCTTCTACGTGCTCTGACCTTGGGATTCTCCACGATGTTCTTCCATCGATGGCAGACGATGCTGACGCTGCGGTAGAGGTCGGGAGCAGGAACCAGACTCAAGATCTGCTCCAGCACTTCCTCCGGAAGGTCGTCCATGCAGCCCTGCGGTTCCTGCAAGACGCTGTTACTGCCAAGGAGTCCGTAGTGAGCGTCAGGGAGGGGCTCCACCTCTTCCTCATCGTCGTCGATGCCGTACTTTTCAAATTCCTCATCATCCCCAAACATCTCTGCTGTCATTCCTTCCAGGGGATCTTCATTGAGGTTCACCGTTTCCTTGTGCTCCACTCCCACAGTTAAACGGCAGGAATCCACACAAACCCTCTTTTCCCCGTCCAGCTCTTGGAGTCTCTCAGCAGCTAACAAGCTAGTGTCATCAATCTCCTCCTCATCATCTGCTGCCACAGCCTCTGCTTCAACCGAAGCAGCCAGAAGGCTAGCATCATCATCATCTTCTTCCTCATCAGCGTCCATTAACTGTTGGCAGGGAAATCCAGATGTGGACGGCCGAGGGGACTTGAGTGGGCTGGAGCTGAGGACTTTAGTCACAGAGAAGAAGCTGTTGATGGGCTGCTGTTTACCACAAGGACTTCCAGACGCTGCAGCAGCTGTAAACGACAAAACAGAAAAAGTTAAAGAAAATTTCAAATCATAAATATTTTTTGAACACTAAAACTACATTTTTAAAACTTTAAAACCGTAGTGTGAATGCTGTAAGCTGAATTTGGAGATGCTAGTGCTGATAGCTGAAGATAATAGCTGAAAATGCTAAAACTGATAGCCAGCTAAAAAATGTGTTAAATGCAGAGTTAGCCAAAAAAAAAACCCAAAAAAACCTTAGGTTAGGCAAAACAGTTAGCTTGTAGCTAAAAAAAAAAGCTAAACTTCAAAATAGCCTAAAAACTGAAAAGTAAATTTATACTTCATGTCTTTTCTTTATTTTTTTTTTTTTCTTATCTTTTAACAAATCCAACTTCTCCTTCCTCTCTTAAAAAAAGAAATAATAATAAATCCAAAATAATAATAGTAAAACAAAATAAAAAAATCCCTTTTGGACCAAATCCAGAATGAACTGAACCTCATTTCCTTGATAGATTACCGGGTTTCTTTCGCTTTGCCGGTGACCTGGGATAGAGCCCCCGGTTTGGGTTGCGCTTCCCCAGCGCATGGTTCGATGTGTGGGGCTGGGTCAGAACATCTGTCCCGTTTGCACTCCGTCCAAGTTCAGCGCAGTCCCGAGCATCCAGATGTTTTCTCTTGGCTCTGCCTGGAGAAACAGGAGCGCCATGTTCACAGGTAAACGGGTTTCTAGCATTTAGACTCAAACTAGTAGGAAAAAGGTTTCCTGAATGCTGACAAAAATCAGAAACACTTAGTGGCACATTGTGGAAGAAAGAAAAAACTCCGAAAAAGAACTATTTCAAACAAATAAGTTAGCATTTACTTAGTGTTTACTTCAGTTGAACTCACCTTTGGCGGCCACTTCCATCTCTGCGCGCGTCGGTTTCTTAGTAACAAAGTCACATAATGGCTGATAGGCTAAGAAATTTAATAAAAACGGGAAAATCCTCCGAACATTTAGGGTTTTAAAAAGACCAACCTCGACGCAAACACCAGCCTCCAGAGTTTTGCTAGCTTGTGTTGCTGTGTCAACTTTACTGTTTCATCTCTTTTATAACAACAACGAGCACAAAAATAAAACACAAACTACAACAGTGCGTAAACACGAACAAGCAGCTATACTGAAACGTCAATTTAATTTCGAGGAGACCAAAACCAGAGACTTCGACCGAAACCGTGTGAATCCAAACAAGTTGGTGTTCGAGCTGTAATTGGTCCACTTCTTCTTCGTCGTCTTCTTTTTTTTCTTCTTGGGGTTTAAATGGCAGGTGACGTGACGCTGCATTACCGCCACCTACAGGTAGGGAGTGTGGATCATAAGTCCACTTTTCCTTTGTTCTGTTCCATACAAATCTTGTTTTTAAGGTGAATGTGTCACAGGTGCAGTTTAATGTCAGTGAAGAGAAGAATAACGAATGAATGAATGATGATGCCCTTTGAGGTGTCCACCATTAGAAATGAATGGACTTTATGGAAACAACCATCTTACATCAGAGGACTGCTTCCTCAAAGTCCATAAAGACCTGATGATGGACCCCCAAAGGGCAGCAGCCCGCTTATGCCATGGTCACTCACAAAATAAATTTTCAATCAGATATTTAGACCTTATTTTTCAGAGCAGGAGTCACATTTTTTTTTTGCATACTTTGGTCAGGGGTTCAGCTTATACTCAGCTCTGACTTATATGATATTTTAAAAAAAAATGAATAGGTTCTTAAAAAAGCTGAAATGGGAATAGGGTAATGGGACATAGTTTTCTTGAATCTTTTAATGAAGGTCACTTTAAACCTCAAGCAAACATGTGTGTTATGTTATCCTTGTAAGAGTTATTCTGACTTTTTGAATTTTTATAACAATCCTGTAGGACAGTGTTTTTCAACCAGTGTGCCTTGAGAGATGGTCTGGTGTGCCGCGGGAAATTACCCCTTTTCACATTTTTACGCTTTATACACTCTGTGATCATCCAAACGGGCCTTGATTTAACACTGGATAGTTTTGAATATGCAAAATGGTAAAAAAACATTTTTCTTTGTTTCTATTGACCTTATTCCTGGGGCCTCTCATGTAAAAGGGATTATGGGTGCAACTTCCGGAATTAAAACCAGAAGTTACACGGCTCTATTTGTTTCCACTGAAAGTGGCTGTTTTGTTAGCTTTAGCGGTGCATACAAACTTTAAAAACGTGTTTTACTTAATCCCTCAAAGTTTTCAAAAATGTCTTTGCGCAGTTCAGGCGCATGTTTTGCAGCTCGTGGTTGTACTAACAACCAAACTAAATTACATTTGTGGAGCGTTTTGTGAACATGGGCTGCTGACGAAGAGGGAGTGCAGCTGCCCTCCTCGGTACAGATTTTAATAATAATAATAATACATTTAGTTTAAAAGCGCCTTTCAGGCTCTCAAGGTCACTTTACAAAAAGACAGGTAAGAACATACAAGTAAAACAAATAAGTTAAAACCAGAGTGTAAGAGTGTTAAACAGAAAACAGAAGATGCTATAAATAAGCTTGTCTGAACAGGAAAGTTTTGAGTTGTGATTTGAAGGTCGTTAGAGAGTCCAGGTTTCTGAGATCAGGGGGAAGAGAGTTCCAGAGTCTGGGGGCAGCGCAGCTGAAGGCTCTGCCACCCATGGTGCAGAGGCGAGGCAGGGGAACAGACAGGTGAAGGGACATTGAAGAACGCAGGGAGCGGGACGGTGTGGGGATGTTGATTAGTCCAGAGGAGGGGAGAGGTTGTGGATGGCCTTGAAGGTGTGCAGAAGGATTTTGAAGTTGATGCGTGACTGGACTGGGAGCCAGTGCAGGTGCTGTAGAACAGGGGTGATGTGGTGGTGGAGTGGGGTTCCAGAGATGATCCGAGCTGCAGCGTTTTGAACCAGTTGAAGTCTATGGATGGATTTCGTGGGGAGACCGAAGAGGAGGGAGTTGCAGTAATCAAGACGGCTGGTGACGAGGGTGTGGACCAGGATGGAGGCTGAGTGAGGGGTGAGGGAGGGACAGAGACGGTTGATGTTACGTAGGTGAAAAAATGAGGATCGGGTGATGTTGCTGATATGGGTCTGAAAGGACAGAGAGCTGTCAAGGACGACACCCAAACTTTTTACCTGTGATGATGAGCTGACTGGGGAATTGTCAATGGAGAGCGAAAGGGAGTTGAGTTTGGAGAGGGTGGATCTGGTGCCAACGAGAAGGAGTTCAGTTTTATTGCTGTTGAGTTGGAGGTGATTTGAGGAAAACCAGGATTTAAGTTCGGACAGGCATATTGTAAGAGAGGCAGGGGGGACACAGGAGGAGGGGTGGGTTGACAGGTAGAGTTGGGTATCGTCAGCGTAGCAGTGGAACTGGATATTAAATTTCCTGAAGATATTGCCGAGAGGTAGTAGATAAATTATGAAAAGGAGGGGGCCGAGGACAGAGCCTTGTGGCACTCCAGAGGTGACCGGGTAGGGATGGGACTGGAAGGAGTGAAGCTGAACAAACTACAAACTGAGTGCGGCCAGACAGGTAGGATGTGAACCAGTCGAGGGAAGTGTGACAGATGCCGATGGAGGAGAGTCTTTCCAGGAGTACTGAGTGGGAGATTGTGTCAAAGGCCGAGCTGAGGTCAAGGAGGATGTGGATGGATAAGAGTCCGGAGTCAGCAGCAGTGAGCAGGTCATTGGTTATTTTAATTAGAACAGTCTCAGTGCTATGGTGGGGGCGGAAACCGGACTGGAATATTTCATAGAGTGAGTTCTGGGAGAGATGTGCTCGGAGTTGTTCGGCGACTACTTTCTAGAGGATGTTGGAGATGAAGGGAAGGTTGGAGATGGGGTGTAGGTTGTTAAAGTTGTATTCGACATTCGTCACACAGTCAGCGATGAACGGCGATATTTCTCAAACGCCTTTGCTAAAAAACACCAAAAACGTTTTACTGACAGATGATAAAACAATCAATGTTTCACATGACTCGTTTTCATTATTCACGATCCAGCAGACCACCGCAAACGCCGCTGCAATGTGAGCGGAGCCGGAGCGCTTTGCCCGAGCTGCTGCTGAAAGTGATGTGGAATGTTGATTGAAAATATTAATTAATAAACTTACAAAATATAAAGAAAAGTTTTTTTTTTTTTAAATTGCCATCAAATATTTTTTTTGTCATCAAAGTATCTGTCAGGGATCAACCATCCATTTCCATCTCTGACCACCAGAGGGAGCCCTTGCCTGAATTTTAACCTGCTCTGCTCTAACCTGCCAGCAACCGGCCTCATCATCACCAGCTGCTTCTCGACAACCTCAGTGTATTTATTCACCCTCTGGACTTTGCTTGATGTGAAGTATTGTTTTCTATCATGCATACAATTCTGAGAATTTACTCCTTGTTGCCTCTTTGTGTTTTGGATCTCTGCCTGTTTCTTCAGACGCCCTCCCTTGCTCCTCGTTTGATTTGAATAAAAATAAAAAACAACAATGACATTGAGCCCCAGCTTTAACCACTAGGCCTGCTGTCCTGAGCTTCACTCCATCAATAGTTCTGTCATGATTCAAATAAAGTTTTAGACAAAAATTTTGTAAATATGATACAATGGTGTTTTTGATGGGGTTTAAAGATTCTATTAAGTTAAAATATCCTATTATTCACGCCCCTCTTGAGAAAAAGCGCTGTATGTAAATTACACACCCTGTTTGAAATGCATGTGAAAAATTGTGTAACCGGCTCAGCCTTGGTGCTGGCTGGTCCGGGACGATCTCTGCGTTGTGTTTGTTTGTTTTAGACGACAGGACAGGCGACTTGTCTTTGATTCTGTTTATTTTCTGTACATGAAAAATGGCGATGGTCAGACACCGAAGGCTCCCACCCACATTACACACGCAGCACGCTCGGGCGTGTCTGTGTCACAACTAATTAATAAAATGTAATTTACAAAATAAATTTAGAACAAAATTATGTACCTGTACATGAAAAATGGCGATGGTCAGACACCGAAGGCTCCCGCCCGCATTACACATGCAGCACACTACAAAAAGTAAAAAGTTTCTTTAACATACTTGCATTAGCTAACTTAAAATACATTAAGGTAACAAAGAAACACTTAAATTACATAAAACAAAATAATATCTCACAAGACATTAATTCAAAATGGAGAAATACATAATTAAAACACAGTGCTGCAAAATGCAACCTACCTCGGGCGTGTCTGTGTCACAACTAATAAAGTTTTGTTGCTGCACGACTAATACAGACACAAACCAATAGGGGCGCCCAAGATACCATAAAAATAATAAAAATCCCCTGTTGCAAGTGGATTCACATTTATTCTGTTACAATCCCCCCTGCTAAAATCCACTTGCACACAGGCACACAAAAAAATGCATCAAGTGAAAACAATGACCGATCACCCAAACAATCAATCAACAAAGAGTCCTCAGAGAGAAACCCAAACAACATCAGGAATAATGTAATTGTCACATATCTATAGTACATTGCTTAATTACACAGCACTGGTGAAATTAAAAAACAGTCACAAAATCTCAGTCAAAAGACCACTCCAAAAGAGTCAGCATTGAGGGAGCTGGCCAGTCTCCGCTACCACACATGGAGGAAAATATACCTGTTACATATTTAATAACTGTCCACTGTAATCCACCACAGTACATTTAACAAAAATGCATTAAATTTACAAATTCAATAAAAAAAAAGTTTTACCCCAAAAAATTCAACATGGAGCTCTAACACAATATATTTGCTAATCTACCTTTCAACTAAGATGTCAGCCCAGTTTTCTGATGCATCATTTCAATGAGTCTATTAACTGGTTTTAGCAGTCTTCCAGCCCTTGACCTAACACGACTCATGACCTCTCTGGCTTCTGCAGTTGCCACAACGTTATGGGCAATGGTATCTGTAGATACTGCATCTTTTGTAAAGGAACAAGAGACTGGACTCTCCTCAGCAACCGAGTTACATGCAATGGTGGAACCAACCTCAGATCCTGTGTGAGCCACTAAGGGAGAGAGGTTGGCCTGAGGTGGAACATCTGACTCTTGACTTAAACGTGACACAGGTTGGATGACATCAGGCACTGATGTATTGCTGGCACCATGCTGCCTGCTAACCACAGATACATACATCATGTTGTTCAGTAACACCCGAGTTTGAATCCTCAGATGACACAGACGGTAGGGTAGACACCCACACTCTAGTCCTGTACTCCTTTGAGTTGTCAGAAGCATCCAACGATTCTGTCTCAACAGCAACATCTGCAGAGGTTGACACAGAAACACAGTCCACTCTCTCCTCAGCTGCAGCGTCACACAAAGGGAGGAAGTTCACTGGCATTATCAAGTTGCGATGCACCACTTTATCTCGACCTGTGGACGCATTTCTGATCTTAAAGGTGTAGCTTCCCTCTTTTTTCTCTATCACAACATAAATGACAGTCTCCCAGCGATCAGCGAGCTTCTTTTTTCCACGCTCTCCCTTGTTGGCCAGCAACATTCGGTCACCTTCTTCCACAGTTGCTCCTCTGACTTTTCTGTTATAAAGGTCAGCGTGACGCTGCAGTTGTTTGGCAGACATATTTTGTGCAACATCAATGGCTTCCTTTAAGTCCTTTCTTAACGGCTGAACATACTGACAGTAGTCCGTCACTTCAGGGATGTCAAGCACAGAACCAAAAATGAGGTCAATGGGCAACCTTAGCACCCTCCCAAACATGAGTAGGAAGGGCGCGTACCCTGTTGTCTCGTGAACTGTGCAGTTGTATGCAAAAGTGAGAGACTTCAAAGTTGCAGGCCATTTGTGCTTAGCTTTAGGTGGAAGAGCACGAATCAAGTTCCCCAGTGTCCTGTTCATCCTCTCACAGGAGCCATTTCCCATCGGGTGATAGGGTGTCGTGTGGGACTTCTGGACTCCAGCCACTGCCAACAGCTCAGCAATTAAAGCACTCTCAAAATTTGCACCTTGGTCTGAGTGTAGTCTTTTCGGAAAACCATAGATGCAGAAGTAATTGTGCCACAATTGATGTGCAACTGCTTTTGCCGATTGGTTTGGGCACAAAAAGGCTTGAGCCATTTTGGTAAAGTGGTCAGTGACCACGAGAACATCCAAAGACTTGTTAGCAGAGTCCTCTGCAGTCCGAAAGTCCACACACACCAGCTCGAGAGGCTCAGATGTTCTGATGTTTTCAAGGGGTGCTCTGGCTTCTGGTTCTGGGGACTTGCTCACTACACACCTCCTGCAGTGTCTCACATAGTCCACAACATCCTTATGGAGACCCAACCAATGAGATCTTTGCTTAGCCAAATACAAAGTCCGCTGCTGCCCCTGATGACCAGCCTCATCATGAATACCTTTAAGGACTTTAGTGCGCATAGAAGATGGAACAACAAAAAGGTAAGACTTTCTTTTGGTTACAGGATTCCTTCTTACCCGATACAACACACTTTCCCTTAAGGCCAATTTATCCCAGTCTTTCAACAGCTTGTTGACCTCACTTGGTTCATTTTCTCGCTCTCGTCTTGATGGTCTCTGTCCTCTTTCCACATACAAGATCACTCTGCTGAGTGTACCATCAGTACGCTGTTTGTCCACCAGCACCTCATGAGGAAGCAAACTTAACCCACTGAAATCTGGAGATGCAACTGCCTGTGGAAAATGTGGAAGCAGGAGAGCCTGAGAGGACATCCTGTTTTCATTTTGTTCATGTGCCTGAAACACTGCAGTAATCTCATTTGCTGTCAAAGTTTCAGCTTTCACAGAGGGAGAACACCTAGATGCCACTATCTGGTCTCTTGGTGGGACTTTTTCGCCTGGATGTGCAGAACAGCGAAAAGCCTCTTGCACTCCATGTGTACAAACAGCTGTCGCCTCTGCCAAAAGATCATGATATGCGACTCGGGTTAACCGGTTAGACGTGCTGCGGTGAACAAATGGCTCGCGACTCATTGCATCAGCAACCACATTCTTAGGTCCTGGTATGTACTTTATGTCAAAACGGAAAAGTGCCAATTTGGCAATCCATCTCTGTTCACATGCGTTAAGACGAGCTTTGGACAGTATGTACGTTAAAGGGTTATTGTCAGTCCAAACAGTGAACTCGTGACCTCTCAACCAATGATGGAATTTATCACACACAGCCCATTTTAAGGCGAAAAATTCCAACCGGTGTGCTGAGTATTTGGACTGTGTATGGCTGAGGGACTTACTCGCAAAAGCAATCGGCCTAGCCAATGTCCTGCTTTCAGGGACCTGCGACAAGACCGGACCAAGACCGTTGGTGGACGCATCAACTGAAAGTAGAAAGGGTCTGTTAAAATCTGGGCCAGAAGAACTTGATCCAACAGAGCTTGCTTTAGCTGACAAAAAGCATTTCTACATTCATCTGTCCAGTCAATAGATTTTAGTTTGACTTGCATCTGTTTCCGTTTTCTTTTGGAACCACGAGGACCCTTCTTTCCTGACACGAGCCCAAACAGATGTTTGGCTATTGAAGAACACCGTTCAATAAACTGCTGATAAAATACAACCATGCCCAGGAATGATCGTATCTTTCGCTGAGAAGGCACCTCCGTGCCGTCTTCCATCAGATCAGATTCTGTCAGTGATGTTATGGCAGCAATCTTTTCAGGGTCAGAACGAATGCCATTCTAGTAATGTGCCCCAAAAATTTAAAAGAACACCGTAAGAAATGGCATTTCTTTGGTGCCAACTTCAAATTATTTGCTTTGAGTCACTGAAAAACCATCTCCAACCGTTCTAGGGCCAAAGCCTCAGTGGGGGCAAACACCAGGACGTCATCTAAATAACAAAGAAGGCTGAGGAAATTTTGGTCACCAAACACACTCAACATCATTCTCATGAAGGTTGCTGGACTATTGCATAGCCCCTGCGGCATCTTATTGTACTCATAGAGTCCGAATGGTGATGTGAAAGCTGTGTACTTTCTATCCTCTTCATGCACTTCTACATTATAATAGCCTGACTTGAGGTCCATGGTGGAAAAGAAAGCACTGCCACCCAACGCTGCCAGGGCATCCGATGGATGCGGAAGTGGGTGAGCATCTTTAACAGTCCGAGAGTTAAGTCATCTGAAGTCATTGCAGATTCTTAAGTCTCCTCACTTCTTCCAAACTTGCACCAATGGAGATGCAAACTCACTGCTGGATTTCCTTATGATGTCCCTTTCCTCCATCTCGTTCAGAACTTGTCGCAGTTTCTCATATTGAGTGGGCGGTATGTGCCTGCATGGCAGTCGAAAAGGACTTCCATCAACAACCCTTATTCGATGAAGACAACCAGAAGCTTTTCCACAATCCAACTTGTCCCTTGAAAAGATGGACTGGTACTCTGCAATAAGGTTGACAAGTCTCTCTTTATCAGCTAGTGACACCTCACATGCATCAATGTCTATGTCTGACAATCCCAAGTTGTGCAATGGGGAGTGCAGTGGGTCAACCTGACTACTTGGCTCCTCAATCTGCTGATGGTCAGGAAGGCTGGACACTTCAGTGGCCAAGCTGTGGATGTCTTGGCAACATTCTGATGCCCTAGTGGGTACTTGCACATTCTGCTTGATGACAGACTGAGAGGACATGTTTGACTCGGGCTCACTGAAACTTTCTAATGCAGCACATGAAAATACATCCACCAACTTTGCATTTCTTTTTACAGTGACAGGTTTATCAAAGGGATTCATTACTTAAATGGGTAACCACCCATCTGGTCTCAGAAACGCAACAGTTCTGCCCACAATGACTGATCTTGGTCTTGACCTGGAACTAGTAGGCTCCATTACAACTGTTCTGCCTGCAACCATGTCATTTGTCATCTGTAGCTTGGCCCAAACCAAATGCTCAGTCATGGGTTCAAGTGTAACAGCACATTTTATTTTGCCAATGCCTAGTTTTTCCGGCAGACTGTCTGTATACCCTTCCACCCTTGCCACCAAACTCGACAACATAGTCTTGGTCTTACTCTGCACAGTGGTTGGTTGAAAACCCAAGTTTTGATTTCCCTGCTGCAGTTTCAATTGGTGAATCAGGTATCTTAGCAAATTGATGCCAAGAATGAGATCATCGCTCTGACCATCAATCACTAATGTTGGCACAATGACTTTGCAACCATAAACCTCCATCTCTAGATCACACATACCCATTGGTGTTGTTTTTGAGCCACCACAACCAATTAGCACAACATCAGTGGGTTCCAAGATGGGGTTTGTTAACGCAACATGGAATTAGAGTGGAGCTCAAGGTAAAAGCCATTGATCCACTATCAATCATAGCTCTGACTGTTACTTGGCCACTCAATGTCACATTTTTGTAAAACAGTTCATCATGGGTCTGCAATATTTGCACGTTTTGGTGGACTGGTCTTTGCCCCACATCCCTTTCCTCACACACACTCTGCTAAATAGACTCCAGATCCTCATCAGCGGTTACTGGAGGATTGAACTCAGGCCTCACATCCACCCCTCCAAATGCAGGCCAGCTAGTTTTCCTCCTTCTGAGGCCCTGGCCCTTTGTCATTTGGCCTGGTAGCTGAAGCTCTGGAGCACTGAAGGCGCGTGTGATCAGGTGAGTAACAAACGAAACACAAATAATTCGCTCGGCAGTGGTAATGGGTTGTGTGACCTCCATCCCCACAAATTTCACAGGCTACATTTGATTTGGTCTTGAAGGGCGGTTTCTGATGAGAAAGTCCCTCCCTTCTGCTGGGAACTCCAGTTTTCTGAGGCTGCTGATCAAGCACGCGCTCCAACATGACAATGATTCGGTCAAGGCGGTCTGTGGACTCCTCAGCTTTTCGCATTGCAGGCAAAGGTGGCTGAGCAACTGCTGAAGCCACATGCTGCACACAGGTGTTAACTTCCTGTTGCTGTGAAACTACAGGAATGAGTTCAGTCTGTGATATACGTCTATGGTCCCGACTGTGTTCAACAAGTTTCTCGTGCACCTCAGCAATAGATCATTGAGATATAGGTTTACATTTAAATATTAATGAGAGTTCAGGGTCGGGACAGTGACGTACGAACATGACGATGAGGTCACGAGGCAGGCAGTTAAATGTCTTTTTCTGCCTTCGAAGACAGTCCTCTGTCACTTCCATTGCTCTGTTCAGTCTCAACCAGTAGTCAAACGGACCTTCACCGGGCTTGGGCAATGTAGCATAAAAGTCAGCTAGAGGGATTTCAGAGGAGACTGTGTCACTGAAGTGCTCAAAAATGGGATCTGGACCACTAGACAGAGACAAAGATGGCTGGCTACGTAAACCTACTCGTACCACTTCTCTTGCCCTCCCACTGAGCTTACTCAGCACTTCTTCTGCTTGTTCTGCAGCTGGAATACCCTTCTTTCTAAGGTATGCTCTCATAAGTCCCTCCCACTCTTGAACATTTTGTGCATCATGCTCATCCCCTTTGAAACTGACAGGTTCTTTAGTTTCAGACCTTATCACAACATTCAATAATGATGGGTCAGACAGTGTGTTGTTAGCAGATCCAGCTGTTTTAGATCCCAAACGGGAGTCAATGCAGGAGGCAATAGTCTCACCTATTGAGAGCCCTATTTGGGTGGCTATACCAACCAAATGACTGTCAGGTTTATCTGCTCCTCGCAGTACTTGATTGTGATGTACATCATGTGAAACCCTTCCAGCGGCACCATTCTCTCTCATCAGATTTCTAAAATCAGACCCAGGTGTAGAAAAATCAGGAGAAAGCAAAAACGTGCCTCTGCCCCTGCCAAAAGTGGGAAGGGGAGTGGATGTAACTGAACCTCTCCCTCTGCCAAAACTCACTTCCCTTTCCATGTTTCAGAAAAAAAAACACTTTGAATAAATACTGAATCACAAAAAAAATTGATCTAATTTCCCTAGGAAATCACAAAATAATTACTAAATAATCACAAAACAATATTTATCATGGAAAAATCAAACCTAATTTGACCAATCTCTAATTAGTTTCAAAAACCGGAGCTGAGAAAAAAAAATCAGTACCTCAATCTTAATGCAGATCCGCAGAATCAGACAGCAGAACCGCAAACAAACCTCAGTTCTTTTGCAGCTAGGTTCAACACTGCCTCTCTCTGGCGTAATGCGGAACTGCAGGTAGAATGACGCCGGAGTCACACAGGATGCGATAGGACGCGAAGCGGCGCGGAACGGCGTGCGCTTCCATTCGGCGCCCATGTTATCCGATGGCGTCAGTCACACCAGGCGCGGAGCGACGCGCAGCGGCGCGGAGGGTCCGCGCGGTGCAGCGCAACGTTTCGGCGTCTGCCCTATTTCTTCCGCGAGACGCGAGCGCTCCGCGTCAATACTGGCAGGAAGTTGCATCGAAATACATGAGAAAATCCGGTTTATTTTCAAAATAGAACCAATTTTTCATAATAAAACGCCGCGATTGACAAATGTGATCATGTTTTTGTGTCTAAACAGACTGTAGAGATGAAAATATGCATACAATCAAAACACACAGACACGCCTGCGCGAGAGCCCCCACCCCGGACACCACAGATCTCTGGAGCGGGTGTGCTGGGCTGCAGGGTTCTGGGAGGAAAAAAAGCAGGGCAGACGGGCCCCCAATGTAGTGGGGGCACACTGGAGCGGGGCATGGGGCTGCGTTTGAACAAGAGAGAGGCAGAGGAGCGGTTCTTCTTGGAAGAAACATCAGGTAATATTTTTAGTTTATTTATTTACCGGCGGAAACACGTGGAAGCACCTGCGTGCACACAGACACACACCAAAACAGACAGACACGCACACGCGCGCACAAACCGATCAATGAAGTGGGCCGACTGCGGAGTTGGGGGGCGGGGTCTGTGTCAACAGGGGCAGAGACCATCTCCTTTTAGCAGAAACACGGGGAGATATCCTGGTTAATGACCATGATGGCAAAAAAAGCAATAGCTCTAGCAGAAGCGCCTGTCGACCGTCGCAGAAAAAAATCGCGTCTGGTGTGACCAATAGAGCGCCGCGAATCGGCGCGCACTCCGCTCCGCGCCGCCTCACGGCGCTCTCGCGTCCGGTGTGACTCCGGTGTGAGTCTCGTGGCCGCTTGCAACAAACTGAACCCACGTGAGAGTATGACGCGAGCTCTCATCTTCCGGATTGATAGGAGGCGTAGTCCGTGCTGATTGGAGAATGTAGAACCAATCACCATGCGTCTTTCTGCGCGGGATTTCTCCGCTCTGGGAACCTGGCGTAGAGAGCTCCAGAAATTAGACAGGCCCCGGCGTTCTGATGATCCGGGTCACGGCACCTGTGTAACCAGCTCAGCCTTGGTGCTGGCTGGTCCGGGACGATCTCTGCGTTGTGTTTGTTTGTTTTAGACCACAGGACAGCCGACTTGTCTTTGATTCTGTTTATTTTCTGTACATGAAAAATGGCGATGGTCAGACACCGAAGGCTCCCGCCCACATTACAAATGCAGCACGCTCGGGCGTGTCCGTGTCACAACTAATTAATAAAATGCAATTTACAAAATAAATTTAGAACAAAATTATGTACCTGTACATGAAAAATGGCGATGGTCGGACACCGAAGGCTCCCGCCCGCATTACACATGCAGCACGCTACAAAAAGTAAAAAGTTCCTTTAACATACTTGCATTAGCTAACTTAAAATACATTAAGGTAACAAAGAAACACTTAAATTAAATAAAACAAAATAATATCTCTCAAGACATTAATTCAAAATGGAGAAATACATAATTAAAACACAGTGCTGCAAAATGCAACCTACCTCGGGCGTGACCATAGACTGTATATAAAATATATAATTGTTTTTACAGTCTATGGGCGTGACTGTGTCACAACTAATAAAGTTTTGTTGCTGCACGACTAATACAGACACAAACCAATAGGGGCGCCCAAGATACCATAAAAATAATAAAAATCCCCTGTTGCAAGTGGATTCACATTTATTCTGTTACAATTGCACCAATGAAGGGTATTATCCAGTAAGGTAGGGTCAATTTCCCTGAAATATTGTGATGGTTTTTGTTTGCCTCCCAGCCTTAGACTGTGAGATATTCACACTGACCTTGCCTGATGTCATTCTTGATGTCAAGCTCCAGGTTTTTCATAGAATTGTTCATATTAGCTGGCTGCTTCTCTTTTCTACGGCAGACGATCAGCACCGCTGAAAGGTATTGAGTAAAGATGCAGACCTTAACATGTTTAAAGTTGTGCTGTTCTTCAGATGAGCAGCAGTAGAGTAAAATTGTGTTTTCATGACTTGTGCATGATTAGAGTTCTCACCGACTGTGATGATGGGGACCAGAAGAAGGGCCAGTAACTTCCAAAGTTGAGCTGAAGGTGGTTGGAGTATAACTATGGTGTCTCCGTATTTTATCTGTAGAAGATTGGAGATCTTAACGATCAATGCTTTTAGAATACTAGAACCCAGTAAATGGTAAAACAAGTTTCAATAACTAAATTCAAATCTGTAATTTAACAGAGAAATGTAAAAATAAACACCAGTCCAATTTTACAGAAACCTAGAACACAATCAACTAAGAATGTAACAATTCTTTGTGAATCTGTAAAAAAACAATTCAAACTTGTCAACATGTTCATCGATGCAGAAACGGCTTGTGCCTAAATTTAGAAATGCAGAGCTGATGACATTTCTCCATGCAGGCTCGCTGAGACTGTGTGTGCGTCGTGGACTGGCTGTGTGTTCCTCAGCTGCGCCTCCTCCTGGGAAATTCTTGCACCTCCTTCAGATTTAAAAGTTTCACATAAGCCAGTCCCTCCAGGATTTTGTCTATTTTTTGGCACGAACAAAAGCAAAAATATAAAAATAAACTATAAAAATGAGATTTTTAAAATGTTTTTACCTTTTACCCTTAGTAGAGGCCAAATTAGCGAAAAAGCTACCTCGTTGCCTAATTACTAACTGAACTCCAAATTAGAATAAAATTCCTCTGTAAATTAAATCAGCCAAAAATGTTAGCATGTTGCTAAAATAGAAGCTTAACACTAAATTAGCCTAAAAACTCAAGTAGATAACAAATTAGCCAAAAATGTTAGCATATTGCTAAAATATTAGCTTAACTCCAAATTAGCATAAAATTTTAAATAGAGGCCATTAGCTAAAAAAAAGGAAAAAAAAAGCTAGCTCATTGCTCAATTACTAGCTAAACTCCTAAATGGCCTAAAATTCCTCAGTAAACTAAATTACTCAAAAAAGTTAGTCTGTCTCTATAATAGAAGCTAAATTCTAAATGATCCAAAAAAAAAAAAAAACTTCCGTAGATAACAAATTAGCTGAAAACATCTGCATGTTGCTAAATTATTAGCCAAACCCAAATTAGCATAAAATTCATCAGTAAACTAAATTTGTAAAAAAAAGTTTGTCTGTTGCTAAAATAGAAGCTAAACTTTAAATTAGCCTAAAAACTCTAGTAGATAACAAATTAGCCGGAAATGTTAGCATCTTGTTAAAATAATAGCTAATCTCCACATTTTTGAGAATTACTATTTTATTTTTCTTCAGCCAGAGAGCCACCAAGGAGGGATAGAAGAGCCACATGTGGCTCTGGAGCCGCAGATTGCAGACCCCTGGAATATACCAATGCTACTGCCTCCTACTGGAGAGAGAAGGCCATCCCACTCATTTATACAGTTCACAGTGATGGTTCATTGTTTGCAGTTGGTTATGAACCGTAAGGAAGAGTGATAAACACTGTCCAACATTTGAAGACATGAGGCAGGAGCATTCATATAAAAACGATCACCGTAATCTGGCACAGATAGAAAAGTTGCATTCATGAGATATTTTATTGCTTTAAAAGAGAAACACAATCTATTACGATAAAAGAAACCCAACCTAAGATTTAGCTTCTTTAAAAGGTTTTCCATACAAGGTTTAAAAGTGAGGGAGTTATCAATTAAAACACCAAGATATTTATACTCCTGGACCACCTCTTCAAGATCGGTGACTACAGGAAGACTATCAGGGACTTTTTTTTTTATTGGAAAACAGCATTAATTTGGACTTGTCTGCATTAAGCACTAGTTTCAGTCGAAGACGGGAGTTTTGAACAGCAACAAAAGCTTTCTGCAGGGTTTCTATGACCTGAAAGAGAGATGGTCCACAACAATATATAACTGTGTCATCAGCATTAAAGTTCAAGTTAGCTTTGGAGACTAATGGACCCATGTCATTGATATAGATAGCAAATAAGAAGGGACCCAAAACAGAGCCCTGCGGCACTCCTTTTTTAGTCGTGATTAATTCTGAACAAAGATCCTCAAGGTTAATACACTGAGTTCTGTTGTGTAGGTAGTTGGAGAACCATGCAGCTGCATGTTCTGAGACTCCAATACTGAGCAATCTGTCTATTAAGATATTATGGTCAACAGGTCAATAAAAAGTGAAGCACAGTGCTGTTTTTTATCAAGTGCCACAATTACATCGTTTATCACCTTCATGGTAGGTCTCGTAGTACTGTGCTTTGTCCTGAAACCGGATTGGAACTCAGAGAGAATATTTGTTGAAAAGGCTCTTAATGTGAAGGAGCTCTTAATTTGAAAGAGTTTTTTTACGTTTCCTTTTCCTGAGTTAGGGGTTTTTAGCACTCAATGTGGCAGAAGCAGCTAGCTGCAAAGGAAGCAGGTTTTTTTCTCCTTAAAGTTTGACCCTTGTTATCTTCTGGGTTTTTTTCATGGGAACTCCAAGGGTTCAGTAAATGACCAAAGTGAGTACTTTCTGCTATGTTTACACCTCTTTTGTGCCGAGTCATGTGTTCATTTGGCAAATTTACGTCATAAGTCTCACACGGTCGTAACAGAGATTGTTAATTATACTACTTCTGCTTTTATCTGGAAATGTAAAACCAAACCTGGGCCTGAGTTGCAAAACTCTCCAACTCCCAATGATTTCAAATCACTGTCTGGTTTAAATATATTCACCTCAATGTACGCAGTTTACTTCCACAGATAGATATGGTCAGAATCTGGGTTAACTCTACTGGTGAAGATGTTGTAATCATTTCTGAAACTTTGTTAGCAAAATCTATCCTTAATGAAGATATTGGCATACACGGGTTTAATGTTTATCATGCTGAAAAAAGGAGGGGGTGTAGCTATTTATGTCAAAGCAAGATTTAATGCCTCCCCTGTTTTGTCTCAGTCAATCAGCAAACAAAATTTTTGGCAGTGAAAGTAGAAATAAGACCATCTTGTTCGATTACTGTTGCTGGTTGTTATAGACCTCTGTTTACCTCAAGAGACTCTACAGTCTTTGCAACTTCTTCTGACCAAATTAAACTACACTGACTACTACTTTTAGCAGGGGACTTGAACTGGCACTGGTTAACTGCAGCTTCTGATGAATTTAAATCTGCTTGTGACTCAGTTCATCTTACCCGACTAGTCAATTTACCCACCAGGCCTAATCTCAAAAATCCAAAAAACTCTACTTTAATTGATCTAATTTAAACAAATGTCCCTCACAAGTATTCTTTGCTGGGTGTCTTCTGTAATGACTTGAGTGATCACTGTGTAGTAGCTGTGTGTTTAGAAAAACAGAAAAATCCCCAAATGCAAACCAGAAATAGTTTACAATAGTTTTCTTTTAATTTTCTGCCTTTTAGTCCCTCTGAAGTGCAAAAAGCACTTAAAGCATTAGCTTCTAGAAAGTCACCTGGACCAGATTTGATAGAATGTTGTTTTTAAAATATCCTGCAGATTATGTGGCACAGCCACTTTCACTTCTTTTAATCTTTTTATTCAAACCAAATAAATCCCAACTATTCGGAAATCAACCTTTGTATTTCCTTTATTAAAGAGAAGGGATCCTATGGTCTTGCCAAATTACAGATTGATCTCAAATCTGTGTTTTAACTAAAACACTAGAATCTCTTATGTGACCAGTTTAAACAGTTTCTGCATGACAACAATATTGTTGGGGAGGTGGGATTCACACCAGTTCGTTTACGTTTGGCAGAGGACAAGATGCGGTGCCGGTCAGAGCACTGGAAGAAGAAGAAAGGCGACGTGTTCTTCAGCCACAGCCATTTATTAGGAACTCAGGGTGTTCACAGTTTCTGAAATAATAATACATGATGTGACTTAATATAATATGTAAAATAAATACGATAAGAATACAAATAACTAAACATTTACAGCAGTGAAGGCATTTAAAAACAACTATTCTCCTCAGATTTGGGAATAAACCAAAGTTTATGAACCTTTAGTGGCCCCTGCTGGTTGAAAGAAATTCCTACACTCACTCTCACGTGGCATGCAGCTCTGCTTTCCCGTCCCTCACTAGGCAATCAACTTCTAGACTTTCTCTATAGCGGCAAATTTACGTCATAAGTCTCACACGGGCGTATTATAAACTCCACAGGCATAAACCAAACTCCACGCGAGCAAATTGCGTCACACACGGGCATAAACCAAACATCCCACGGACGCTCCTGTGTCCCTGTGCTACACCCGTTTCGGAAGCATTTCTGCGACTGTGTAAGCATTTCTGCGCGTGCGTAACAGCTCCTACGCCTGTGTGTGAAGGACTGGCCCCTCCCGCGCGTAGAAGCATTTCTCCGCGTGTGTGAGCTTCTACGCTCGTGTGGAAAAAAACAAGCCGACAAAACTGGAAATGTCAACCTGTGTGTGATTGGGCCACTCCGCTGTAGTCCCCGCCCCTTGCAGTTGCTGGCGGGGCAAATTCCTCCGCCCATACACAGGAGGTGCGTCATTCGTTTTTCAAAGTAAGATAACATAAAAATAATACATTGACCGTTTTATATTGGGAACAAGTTCAACTAAGAGACCTGAAGAAATCAACGATATCCATAATTTACTAGGTGAGTGTCCATATTTTCCTGTGTGTAAGAAAAAAGTTAAACTCGGTGCTGTCATGCTTAAGTGTTATGTCCGTCCACTTCGCCGGAGATGGTATGTTCCGGTGTAGGTAGCATATGTGCTCGGCCTTGACAACGAAATAATCCAATGGAGAGGAATCATCACAGGATAATGATCGTTATTTTAATAGAGAGAAATCAGGCTGGGAAGTCTGAAGTTTGAGCTTAAGTGGGTGCTAGCGAGTAGCATGCTAGCTTGTTGTTGGTCGCACATAAAAAAAAGAAAGTAATTATTCGCACGTTTTTTTCAAAATACATCCTGCCAATGTTGAACTGGTCGCATGGACCGGATGAAGTCCCGCTGCAATATGCAGCGCTCGGTAAACTCGGCGCTCCCATGCGTAAGTGTTATGTTCGTCCACTTCGCCAGAGATGGTATGTTCCGGCCAGCACGGGCCGTTAGCATGTTAGCTAGCAGACCTCAGCATCGTGAGGTTTCCAGCTCAAAATGACGGGGTTTATTGTGGTTTTTCTTGCAAAATTTCTTTGGCGGGTGGGCTCAATCGGGATGGGTTTGGGTTCGATTCGGGAGCTTTTAGTCACTTGTTGAAATGCGTTTAACTGGGGATGATCGGGCGGGGGAGGAGGGTGACGCAACACTCGACTGTAATCATTCACTCGTCGTCATGGAATTTACAGCCTGATAATGATAAAACAAAAATAGGATCACCGTTGGCTCGTGTTTGCAATAATCAGCCACGTAAAGTTACTATATTTTCAACTTTTTTTTTTAAATACCCGGCTTCTTCTACGAAACCACAGCCGTCATTCTGGTACAATAAGCTCACGGCCAGCCGCTAGTGCCACCCCGTGGTAAACATATTACACAACTTGTGATCACAACAGTCCCTCGAGTGCTGTTTATTTGTCTGACTCTTATCATTTTTATCCTCAAAATCTCTTTATTTTTTCACATTTAATCTGAACTAGAAATAAATTAATAGAACGGGAAATAGGCAGACAAATTGGTCTTAATTTTTTACATTGCATCCTAGAGGGGTTTAAATGTAACCAGAATAAATGTGTCAGAACCCTTTTAATGCATGCCTTTTTTTGTGCTCCACACATGACTTTCACCAGGTCATTCTGATTTTTTTATCTTTGCAGTTAGCCTCATTGCTGCTGGAGCCTCTGAGAACACCTGCAAATTTACCTCAATGGTCCACATCTTCTGGTTTAGACGGCGGTTAAGCGGCCCTCTACATTTTTCATTTTCAAGCCTGCAACGTAGAACAACTCCACATCTTGTCATCCTTCACTGTGGACATGGCCCGTGTCAGGAGTCTGAAACTGGTCACCAGGATGAGATGAAATGTCCAGTGGCAACACAATACTTACCACAGCACCAACGTCCTCATTCCCTTAAGTCCAAAGAGGGTGAAGCAAATTAGAGAAGGCTGGAGAGTTTATGGATAATTTCATAGAGGTATTTATTTACATTTTTAATTTTCTTCATTGACAAAGTAAAATCCAACATGACAACTGTTTTTTTTAAGACAATTTTTATTTAACATCTAGCAGGAAATTATATATATATATATATATATATATATATATATATATGTAATAACATGACTTTATTTATAAAAGAAAATATCTTTAACCACGAAAATTCTTACAGACTTTTTTCAGTGGGCAGGAATGCACTCTTGATTATGAGGTTCGTAAAATGTCAAAAATAGGTGGGTTGTGACAGATTGTTCTTTGTAACTAGGATATTCAGGTTGTTTCTTTAGCGTTTATTTTCAAGTCATTCTTTTCCCTTGACATGAGTGAAATACACTTTCCTCATTCCTTTTCTCTGTGGCAAAACAGCCATCATGTCAGGTGATTGTTTAAAGTGGTTCATACTTTTTTAAATAGATCAAATGTACAGAATCCTCAGTGGTTAATGCT
This sequence comes from Oryzias melastigma, assembly GCF_002922805.2. Taxonomy (NCBI): domain Eukaryota; kingdom Metazoa; phylum Chordata; class Actinopteri; order Beloniformes; family Adrianichthyidae; genus Oryzias; species Oryzias melastigma. The sequence continues at coordinate 4,587,501 of NC_050534.1, forward strand.
TGTGATGTTTTGTATAGTAGTTCAAAAATATATCAATGTTGTACAGATCTGACTTTGACCCATATTTCCTCTATTTTTACTATTTATGTTAAACATTGAAAATTAGAAGAGACAAACACACTCATCAAAAGACAATGTTGGCCTACAGAGGGAACATACAAGACAAACACTGAAATACAAATTTAAGACTAAGGAGAACAATAACTAAGCTAACATCTAAGCTAAGACACCTACATCTATCAACTCGGATCATCTTTCGGGTCATATATTGTTCACTTCCCATAGTGCATGTGCGAGCTGGATGACCCCACGGTCCGTCAAGGTACCACTTCACTTAATTACCATCGTCAGAGGCAGATGGGACTAAAAAGGGAAGGAAATAAAATCAACAACATGAAACATCAACAAAACATTAAAAACCAAATCAAATATCACCTGGGATTACACCAAAAAGCAGTTGGTGTTTTCAGAATTATGTATTACAAGGACATTTTCCACAACCCCAACATTAAAAGTCCTCCCCAAATATGACATGTCTATGCATCCATGGATCAAATTATCTATTGTTTTAATATTAATATCACAAGATCCCAATTGTCTTCTGCCTTCATCATTCTTTCTTTTCAGTAAAGTGGTACCCTGATGGACCGTGGGGTCATCCAGCTCGCACATGCACTATGGGGAAATGATGTGGAGTTGCTCTACGTTGCAGGCTTGAAAATGAAAAATGTAGAGGGCCGCTTAACCGCCGTCTAAACCAGAAGATGTGGACCATTGAGGTAAATTTGCAGGTGTTCTCAGAGGCTCCAGCAGCAATGAGGCTAACTGCAAAGATAAAAAAATCAGAATGACCTGGTGAAAGTCATGTGTGGAGCACAAAAAAAGGCATGCATTAAAAGGGTTCTGACACATTTATTCTGGTTACATTTAAACCCCTCTAGGATGCAATGTAAAAAATTAAGACCAATTTGTCTGCCTATTTCCCGTTCTATTAATTTATTTCTAGTTCAGATTAAATGTGAAAAAATAAAGAGATTTTGAGGATAAAAATGATAAGAGTCAGACAAATAAACAGCACTCGAGGGACTGTTGTGATCACAAGTTGTGTAATATGTTTACCACGGGGTGGCACTAGCGGCTGGCCGTGAGCTTATTGTACCAGAATGACGGCTGTGGTTTCGTAGAAGAAGCCGGGTATTTAAAAAAAAAAGTTGAAAATATAGTAACTTTACGTGGCTGATTATTGCAAACACGAGCCAACGGTGATCCTATTTTTGTTTTATCATTATCAGGCTGTAAATTCCATGACGACGAGTGAATGATTACAGTCGAGTGTTGCGTCACCCTCCTCCCCCGCCCTATCATCCCCAGTTAAACGCATTTCAACAAGTGACTAAAAGCTCCCGAATCGAACCCAAACCCATCCCGATTGAGCCCACTTGCCAAAGAAATTTCGCCAGAAAAACCACAATAAACCCCGTCATTTTGAGCTGGAAACCTCACGATGCTGAGGTCTGCTAGCTAACATGCTAACGGCCCGTGCTGGCCGGAACATACCATCTCTGGCGAAGTGGACGGACATAACACTTACGCATGGGAGCGCCGAGTTTACCGAGCGCTGCATATTGCAGCGGGACTTCATCCGGTCCATGGGACCAGTTCAACATTGGCAGGATGTATTTTGAAAAAAACGTGCGAATAATTACTTTCTTTTTTTTATGTGCGACCAACAACAAGCTAGCATGCTACTCGCTAGCACCCACTCTAGCTCAAACTTCAGACTTCCCAGCCTGATTTCTCTCTATTAAAATAACAATCATTATCCTGTGATGATTCCTCTCCATTGGATTATTTCGTTGTCAAGGTTTTTGCGGCTGATTGGAAATATTCCTTGATTCTTAACGTATATGTTCGGACCTCCTCGGTTGTTTACTCGGGATGAATCCGTGCATTGTTATGGCGGAAGTGTGTCCTTCCCCGTGTCACGTGACAGTGGTCTAATAGTCCGGACCAATCACAATCTTACACGTCATCTATGAGCAAGCCCCCGAGCCGATCTGACAGGCCGAGCACATATGCTACCTACACCGGAACATACCATCTCCGGCGAAGTGGACGGACATAACACTTAAGCATGACAGCACCGAGTTTAACTTTTTTCTTACACACAGGAAAATATGGACACTCACCTAGTAAATTATGGATATCGTTGATTTCTTCAGGTCTCTTAGTTGAACTTGTTCCCAATATAAAACGGTCAATGTATTATTTTTATGTTATCTTACTTTGAAAAACGAATGACGCACCTCCTGTGTATGGGCGGAGGAATTTGCCCCGCCAGCAACTGCAAGGGGCGGGGACTACAGCGGAGTGGCCCAATCACACACAGGTTGACATTTCCAGTTTTGTCGGCTTGTTTTTTTCCACACGAGCGTAGAAGCTCACACACGCGGAGAAATGCTTCTACGCGCGGGAGGGGCCAGTCCTTCACACACAGGCGTAGGAGCTGTTACGCACGCGCAGAAATGCTTACACAGTCGCAGAAATGCTTCCGAAACGGGTGTAGCACAGGGACACAGGAGCGTCCGTGGGATGTTTGGTTTATGCCCGTGTGTGACGCAATTTGCTCGCGTGGAGTTTGGTTTATGCCTGTGGAGTTTATAATACGCCCGTGTGAGACTTATGACGTAAATTTGCCGCTATAGAGAAAGTCTAGAAGTTGATTGCCTAGTGAGGGACGGGAAAGCAGAGCTGCATGCCACGTGAGAGTGAGTGTAGGAATTTCTTTCAACCAGCAGGGGCCACTAAAGGTTCATAAACTTTGGTTTATTCCCAAATCTGAGGAGAATAGTTGTTTTTAAATGCCTTCACTGCTGTAAATGTTTAGTTATTTGTATTCTTATCGTATTTATTTTACATATTATATTAAGTCACATCATGTATTATTATTTCAGAAACTGTGAACACCCTGAGTTCCTAATAAATGGCTGTGGCTGAAGAACACGTCGCCTTTCTTCTTCTTCCAGTGCTCTGACCGGCACCGCATCTTGTCCTCTGCCAAACGTAAACGAACTGGTGTGAATCCCACCTCCCCAACAATATTGTTGTCATGCAGAAACTGTTTAAACTGGTCACATAAGAGATTCTAGTGTTTTAGTTAAAACACAGATTTGAGATCAATCTGTAATTTGGCAAGACCATAGGATCCCTTCTCTTTAATAAAGGAAATACAAAGGTTGATTTCCGAATAGTTGGGATTTATTTGGTTTGAATAAAAAGATTAAAAGAAGTGAAAGTGGCTGTGCCACATAATCTGCAGGATATTTTAAAAACAACATTCTATCAAATCTGGTCCAGGTGACTTTCTAGAAGCTAATGCTTTAAGTGCTTTTTGCACTTCAGAGGGACTAAAAGGCAGAAAATTAAAAGAAAACTATTGTAAACTATTTCTGGTTTGCATTTGGGGATTTTTCTGTTTTTCTAAACACACAGCTACTACACAGTGATCACTCAAGTCATTACAGAAGACACCCAGCAAAGAATACTTGTGAGGGACATTTGTTTAAATTAGATCAATTAAAGTAGAGTTTTTTGGATTTTTGAGATTAGGCCTGGTGGGTAAATTGACTAGTCGGGTAAGATGAACTGAGTCACAAGCAGATTTAAATTCATCAGAAGCTGCAGTTAACCAGTGCCAGTTCAAGTCCCCTGCTAAAAGTAGTAGTCAGTGTAGTTTAATTTGGTCAGAAGAAGTTGCAAAGACTGTAGAGTCTCTTGAGGTAAACAGAGGTCTATAACAACCAGCAACAGTAATCGAACAAGATGGTCTTATTTCTACTTTCACTGCCAAAAATTTTGTTTGCTGATTGACTGAGACAAAACAGGGGAGGCATTAAATCTTGCTTTGACATAAATAGCTACACCCCCTCCTTTTTTCAGCATGATAAACATTAAACCCGTGTATGCCAATATCTTCATTAAGGATAGATTTTGCTAACAAAGTTTCAGAAATGATTACAACATCTTCACCAGTAGAGTTAACCCAGATTCTGACCATATCTATCTGTGGAAGTAAACTGCGTACATTGAGGTGAATATATTTAAACCAGACAGTGATTTGAAATCATTGGGAGTTGGAGAGTTTTGCAACTCAGGCCCAGGTTTGGTTTTACATTTCCAGATAAAAGCAGAAGTAGTATAATTAACAATCTCTGTTACGAATCTAATTTAAAATTACTATGCAGATATGTTGAAGTCACATGAAGACCTCTTTTGCAAGAACAGAAAAGAAGTGCATTCAAAGCAAAGACACTTTGTAGATTGGGTAGGTCTTTAGGTAGAGTTGACAGCAAATGAAAGAGCTGGTCAATTTGAATTGGTGGTTGCTCTGACTTTTTATAGACCAAATGAGACGTTCCTTTGTAAAAAGGAAACATTGAAACAGATGGCAGAAATCTCTGCACAATGAGTCCAATAGCTATTTGTTATTCCCAGACAGTGTTGAAACCCCAGATCATGTATGCAGGGTTTCTTGATGTGTTAAGTGTAAAATATGACCATAGATATGATACATGATTATATGTATGTGATGAATTGTCAAAATTGTTTCTGCTCAGTTTTCTGCTCCTAAAGAGCAAGTCTTGTGTAAAACTTTCAAGAAACAGGATGTTCTATCTGCAGCCTCTGCAAAACCACACGAGGACAGGAAGCAACGGGCCCCAGTGACAGGAAGGAGCCTTGTGCTGAGCGCAGAGGGGGAGGAGAAAATGAAAAAACACCATCTCTTTATCCTAGAGCTGAAGAATTTTGACAGACTTCTCCTCAAGACTTCGACGGGACGGTGGGAGAGGACCTCTCCTCCCCACTTCGGTGGGAGAGGGGCACCTCCGTACCCTACACTCTGCACTCTACTCGACCCGACGTCGTCTCTGCATCACCTGAGGTGGAAATCACATAGTTTTACTCTGATCCGTATTCCAACAGGAAAGCACAACCTGTCATGGCACAAAAATAGATAATAGACTTCATGTTCACCCACGGGTGATAAGGGGGACAAAAAATAACATTTGTATTTAGCCTTCTGTCATAAATAAACAGGTTGACATACCCAAATAGATTTTTTTCCCCTCTTTTTTACATCTGACCTCTGCCACTGAAGACAACCTAACAATAACCAGGTAAGCCCCAGACCCCGCGAGCCTGAGAGACATCAATAAAAATAAATACCTTCTCTTTTGTGTTCAAGGAGTATGTGTATCACATTAAAAATAAATAAATAAATGAATAAATAAATAGACCTATAAAAAACTTAGGCCTGAAATTGTCATGAACTTGTAGAAAGGTTATCTTAAGTGTTTTTATTCTGTAATAAATAAACATACTGTAGTTGGGTGGTATCTACAATGGGTTTATCTCATGTGCCTTTTAAAGTCCTAACTGAGTGTATCTAAATAGTTATGTTTAGTGAATCTCAATAAGCAGACAGCACGAGCTTCTGTTCCCACTCGTGGCTAAACAATAAAAGGGTAGTTTCACACACCTATTCCATGTGTGTGGATTAAACTGGGATGCACGAGTCTTTTCCTCCCTCGTGGTTAAAGAATAAAAAAGTAGTTTCACACGTCGTCTCGATGCGTGTCTAAAAATATCGGGATCACATAAAATCACGAGTCTCTCTCCCTCTCTCATGTCTAAATAATAAAAGGGTAATTTCACACGTCGTCTTGATGCGTGTAAAAAAATATCGGGATCACAAGAGTCTCACTTGTGACTAAAAACCAAAGAGAGGAGCTACAAACCTAAAAACAGGCAGTCAATCCCTGTTACGGCGGCGGCTCAACAACAGCAAAAAGCAAACAGACATATAGCAGAACAGAGAAAGGCCATTGCAGTAAGAATGATCTGATCCTAGAGCGATAAAGCACTCCAAATTCTAACTAGTAAATTACAGCAGGCGCTGGACAGCCCAATCCTGATATGCAACACTTTACAGTGGTACAGAATAACACAAACTAAATTCTGACACAGAAAAGACAAGCTTTCAATATACAACACTTTAGCAAGTAAAGCGTTAGGTTTTCAGTTCCTAAAAAATTGTTGAAATTACATTAATTAAATGGTCAAAAAGTTGCAGTAGTTTCAAGAGCATTTTGTTATTTTGCTTTCCCAGCAAGATCTCTGGTATTAAAGGGATGAAATATTATCTTGAGAGTCTCAAATCCAATCAGTTTTTTGTTTCTTATCTACAAGTTTACCTTCAACTGTTTAAAGTTGATGCTTTCAGCGTTTTTGATCTCACAGATGAAATAATCTGTCTCGTTGCTGCGTTCCTTTTCTTCCATGATGCAGTGATATTCCTTTTCATCATGGATCCCCCACACTGACAGCTCTTCTTTCTTAATGTCCAGCTTGTCGACCTTTTTCTAAAACAGGAATGAGAATACATTATTTTCAGCACATGTCCAAATGCCTTGATATTCACAAGTTCAAAAAATCCTTACTTGAATAATAACTAGGACGTCATTTCCTTTCCTCGCATCTTCAAAGCTCGTGAACTTTGGATCTGGGTGGTAGATTATTTTTTGGGGGCATTCCAATGTTTTATTTGCCACTTTCAAATAAATATTGACCTTCTGATTCTTCGTTGATGCAGGTGTGTGGAAGAAAATAGCCTGGAAAAGTGGAAAATTATAGTTTTGGTAACTGCAAAGGTTGATCACTACGATCTCAAATTTATGCCACAAAGACGGACATGAATAAAACCCCCGAAAGGACTTTAAACAATACTTTTTAAAGGAAACCCATTGTAATGTTTGCGTTACTCAAGATTAGGGATCTCCCGATCTAATCACGTGATCGAAAACCGGGCCCAATCACGTGATTGAGGACTAGATCGAAATCGGACTCCTTTGTCCGATCAGGATCGGATATATCATTTATTCTCATTATGATCAGAGCTTTATATTTAATCTTATCATTACGGATAAATACTCTACTCCAAGTCTGCATGTCAGGAAAAGATCACAAAATGTCATCACCAGAAAACGGCAGCAGCTCAAGCAAAAGGATGGCGTAAACAAAGCTAGCTAGAAAGCTAACTTCCAGGACCAATAACTCTTTTAAAAACACTTTAAACTGACAGCAAGTGTCTCTATTGGTTTGTCATAACTCAAACAACAACCTCTAAAGGTATTCCAACAGAAAAGTACAGTATTTTTTTTTCTTTAATGTGAAGCTCTTCATGCTGCAGACAGATGGCTAAACAGCAGCTGCTAACTGCTACATGCTAGCACCGTGATTTAACTCCTTAGGACCCGAGCTGTCCTTTGATATGCCTGTTTTATTTATTTGACAGAGAAATAACAGTTAAGAAAATTAACTACTGTGGTAATAAAACCAAAAATGTGATGTCTTAAGAACTTCAAAAATAATCACATAATCTTAAAAATAAATAAATAAACAAACTAGTAATGATATCAGCTATTCATGAACACTCAGTAAAGTTTATGCTAAAACAAAATCATAATTTATTTTTAAGAATTTCAAATGAGGACAGGAATCATATTTGGTCAAAAATGTTCAATAGCTCTAAAGATATTAAAGCTAAAGTCACTAAACTTTCTGACATGACTAATTATCACTTATATAACAACAAAATAGTATTTCTTTTCTGTTTAATATTTGCTCTATTTGTACTTGTTTATTAAAGCTACATCACAGAAGTGTTATATTTAAGTTTTTAATGATAAAAGAAGTATAATGAAATATAAATAAGGAACAACACTAATCTGTTTGTTCAATTTATTCATGTTTTAAATGTTATATAAAAGTATCGGATCGGGACTCGGTATCGGCAGATACACAAAATCAAATAACTCAGCATCGGGCCCAAAAAAACCTGATCGGGACATCCCTACTCAAGATACATTTTTATTTAAATTGCAATACAAAATGGCCCCAAGGTAAACATTGCTGTACTCTAAAACGTATGAATGATTTTGTTTCAGTCAGAATTTCTTTAAGAGTAATTTCTAAACCCTGATATCACGTCCTCTCAACAGGTCTAACAGGAAGGAGGGACATCATTCAGAACTGTTAGTTTTATAGGCATTTACACAGTTCAGTGTCATTTGTGCCACACAATCAATCACTTTTACAATTTACTAAGATTTAGAAAATGTTTTTTTCTTGTTCTCAAGATGTTACTGCCAGGCAGCAGTGGATGCAGTTTAATTTTCACAAACTGAAACATGGCTGGGAGGTTTTCCATGCTTTTTTCCCCCAAAAAGTATGTCACTAACTCGGAATAAAACTTGAAAACTTGTTTACAATCTCTGGAGAATAAGTGTGCTTTATGTTTTGGCATTTTTGGCAAATATGAAAGCCATTTCAGCAAATTGTGTACATTTGTCCCCCACCAAAATTAAATGTTCAGACAACTAACACCAATGCTAAACAGTTTTAAAACATAATTAAAACAAAATTAGATATTGCATATTTAAACTATTAAGGCTGAAATGATCTGAAACAGTGTTCAATTGATTCAACAACATGTAGTTAATACTTTGAATGTCACCTTAGAGCTGATGTTTATAGGATGCAACACTTGTGAAGGGTCGATGTATGCAAGATGCTCCACTAATTCCAAATTAGAGCCGTTGAGTGAGACCTTTCTCTTCCCACTGCAGAAAACAAAGAAGCAGCCAATCAGGGGACAGGAAACGGAATAGAGCCAAAATCTTTTTCATATCTTAGCATAACTTTGATCTTTAAATTGTTCTATTACAAGAAGACACATTCTGATTTGGTTTGAAAAAAAAAAGAAAAAAAAAAAGAAAACATATTTTGTAAGGTTCTTACCGTGGCTCTGTTTGTGCTGCTTTGTTAGTTATTTCAGAATCTGTAGATTTTGATTTTCATGCAAACTTTAGGGTTTGCACAAAGAGGTTCTAAGCTTTTGATGATGGATAAGATTATGATTACAAAAGTATTATATATTTGCATAAAATAGAACAAAAACAAAACTGTCCTTCTGGTAAACATCTAAAATACTAGATCCTAGTTTGGTTGAACCATGTAAAGAAATATAGGATTTTCTCCTTAATCTCTTCATGTTTAGGCTCGGCCGTTTAGTTATTCACTCATTGTTTAAAGTTTGTTAAAGAGGCTTCATGATTTTGATTCGACCTCTCTTTGGTCCAATAACTTATTCCTGACAAACCACATGTAAACCCAGATGGATCTAGCTCTCTATAACTGGTTCATGTTGGTGGTGGTAGTGCATTGGTTTGAGAGTTAGTTCTTTTACTGCATTTTTTGATCTAACTGTATGACTTTAATGTATTTAAAAATTATTGAAAAAGCTCAGAGAGGATAAAAGGGGTCAAATCCAGAACCGGTAAAGTGACCCTGATTAAGTGGGATAACCTAAATCTCTCTCATATTATTGGGTGGCACTTCATGCCTGTGTCAGCTCACTTTTTACACCTGAGAAGACATACGTCTTTAGTAATGACTGTCTTCTTTTCTTTAATGTATCTCCCTTTAGGGTTGGCACAGTAAACCATCTGCCTCCATCTAACCATATCCTTTCCATCCTTGTTCACAACAAACACCCACTAGTTCTCCTTGTCAACATCCATGAACCTTGTCTTTGGTCTTCTTTTCCTACTTCCTGGTAGCTCCAATCTCTGCATTATTTTGCCGACATCATCACTGTTCCTCCTCTCAATGTGTCTTAACCATCTCAATCTGTATTTATATCCAGGACATCAACCATGATCTGTTCCTCTGATGAATTAATTCCTGATCCATCCTGGTCACTCCAAAGTGAGCCATAGCAGCATCATCTCTGCTGCCTCCAGCTCTACCTCTTGTCTCTTTCTCAGTCTCCAAACCAACATAGCTGCTCTCTCTCACCACAGTCTTCTATAACTTCCCTTTCATTCATACAAACACTCTTTAGTCACACATCAAATTCAAAACCTTCCTCCACCTGTTTAAACCTGCTAGCATATGCCTCTTCACCTCTTTCCCTCTTTGTCCTGGACTGTTGACCCTAAGAACTTAAAGTCTTCACCTTCTCCATCTCTGTTCCCTGAAACTTTACTGCTCCACTTGAGTTCTTTTCATTTATACACAGATACCCTGACCTTGTGGAGCTGACCTTCCTCCTCCTCTCCAGAGAAAACCTCCACCTCTTTAGATGTTCCTTCACTAGCTCCAACTACAGATCTCATTGTCATCTGCAAACATCATGATCCACAGGGACTCCTGTGTAACCTCATCTGTCTGTCAGTCCTTCACCACAGCAAACAAGGAGATGGTCCTTGGTGGTGTCACACCGCCTCCTTGAACCCTTCTGTCATATCTACAGCACATCTCACCACTGTCTTCCAGCTCTCGAACAACTCTACTTCTCTGCTGTTCTACATTTCTTCATAGAGACTACTGCTCATTTCTCAGTACCCTGTCATAGACAAACTTTATCTGATTCTACAAAAACATAATGGAGAATTCTTCAGGTAAAAATGTAAAGATCCCAAAACAATGTTGAACATTTATAGTTTTTACTAAGGAACAAAGCAACAAAAGGATTGTTAACATTCTTCGGACCTATTTCTACCCTTTTTGTAGGACTGATGAAAATTAAACATACCCCTGTAAATTCTATGTGTCTATGCTCATTTGTTTATTATCTTCATTCCCTTTGCTTTACTTCTCATGGAGGGTACCACCCACTCTCCTGTGGTTCTCCTTGGAGTGGTGTGCAGTTGATTTGTTTGAGAGGTGTTTTATGGTTTCTTTTTGAGTCCTCAGTTTTGGTGTCTTGTGATCAATTTGGTTAGTTTTAGGCTGTTGCCAACACTGCACTGATGATTGTACAGATCAGAGGAGCCCAAGTCCCGGCCTCGAGGGCCGGTGTACTACATGTTTTCCAACCAACCTGCCAGCTCCTTATTGGCTTAACACTCCTGATCCAGGTAATCAGCAGCAGATAAGGCAGGGGGCTGGCCCTCAAGCCCTGGCTTTGGACAACCCTGGTATAAATCATGCAGTAGGTGTCAAACTTCAGGCCAGGAGGGCCAGAGTCCTACATGTTTTCTGGTCATTGTAGCTTCTAAATGATAAAAAAAAATACCTGATTAGTGGACGCCGACCTTCAAGGCCTGGAGTCTGAGTCATCTGGTATAGACTGTATACTTGTTTTGAAATGTTTATTTGAGGCTTTTGGTACCACCTTAATGATGTGGAGGGGGTTTGAGTGCTCAAGTGATGCTGTCTAGGGCTTTTGCCCTGGTAGGGTCTCCCATGGTAGACAAAAAAAAAAAAACAAAGTTCAGAACCCCTCTATGAGAAGTTCGACAAAGATTTGGAATGTCGCCGGGATTGGCGTCACCGGGGCCCCACCCTGTAGCCAGGCCGGGGGTCAGGGCTCACAGGCACGGGCCTCCCACAGGCCCCGGTTAGGTACAGCCTGAAGGAATGACATGGGATCGCTCTCCAGTGGGCCCACCACCTGTAGGAGAGGTCAAAAGGGGCCGGTGCAATGTGGTTTAGGTGGCAGTCAAAGGAAGGTGCCTCAGCGGCCCAAACTTCAGTCATGGAGCTTTGTTATGGGACATGTTACACCACATCTCTGGCAAGGAAAAAGCCTGAGCTTGTGCAAGAGGTTGAGAGGTACTGGCTCGATGTAGTTGGGCTCACCTCCACACACAGCTCTACCTCTGAGACTCAGTCCCTCACTGGGGGCTGGACTTCTACCATTCTAGAGTTGTGCATGGTGAGAGGTGGTGAGCTGGTGTGGCTTACTCATGAACCCCCAGGTCAGCTGCCTACTACATCCCCCGTGGTGTTCTGTGGAAGGTGCTCTGGGAGTACGGGGTCCAGGGAATCTAACCGAGGGCGGTCCAGTCTCTGTATGACTGGAGTAGGAGCTTGGTTCACATAGCTGGCGGTAAGTCAGACCTGTTCCAGGTACATGTTGGATTCCAGCAGGGCTGCACTTTATTCCTGGTTCTGTTCATAGTCTTTATGGACAGAATCTCCAGGAGCAGCCAGGGTCCGGTGGGGATCTGGTTTGGGGACCACAGGAGTTCCTCTCTGCTCTTTGCAGATGATGTTGTTCTGTTGGGTCCATCAAGCCAGGACCTCCAGCATGTATTGGAGCGGTTTGCAGCCGAGTGTGAAGCAGCTGGGATGAGGGTCTGCACCACTAAGTCTGAGGCCATGGTTATCGACCGGAGAAAGGTAGTTTGTCCTCTCTCGGTGGGTGGAGTGCTCCTGCCTCAGGTGGAGGAGTTTAAATATCTTGGGGTCTTGTTCATGAGTGATAGAAGATTAGAGCTTGAGATCGACAGGCGGATTTTAGCGGAGTCTGTCGTTATCCGGTCACTGTACCAGTCTGTTGTGATAAAGAGAGAGCTGAGCCAAAAAGCTCTCAATTTACTGGTCGATCTTCATTCCAGTATCTGGATCATGACAGAAAGAACCAGATCCCAGATACAAACGGCTGAATGAGCTTCCTCTGGAGGGTGTCTGGGCTCTCCTTAGAGTTAGGAGGAGAAGCTTAGCCACCCAGAAGCAGCACGGAGTAGAGCCACTTCTGTTCCACATCAAGAGGAGCCAGTTGAGGTGGGATAGGACATCTCATCTGGATGCCTGGACACCCCCTGAGGAGGTTCCAGGCATGCCCCACTATGCGGAGGCCCCGGGGAGGACCCAGGACACGCTGGAGAGATGATGTCTCTCGGGCAGCCTGGGAATGCCTCGGGGTCCCCACAGAGGAGCTGGAGGAAGTGGTTGATTAGAGGGAAATCTGGGTATCTTTGCTTAGACTGTTGCCCCCACAGCCCGGTCCCGGATTTCTGCCTTTTGTTATTAAATAGTACTTAAGCCTCCTCAAATTTTTTTAGCTTTGCCCTATCTGTCCTGCTAAGTACACACAAGACAAAAGGAGACTTTTAGTCACTGAAGAGAAAGAAGAAGTGGTCTGTAGGAAAGATGTCAAGTTTAGGAAGTGGCTTTCTCAAATGACCCTTGACCTGAAACTGAGAGAGTTCCTAAAGGTTAAGTGGAAGAAACTATAAATCTCCTTTTGTTGGTGAAAGAGCACATAATTAGTCTAAGATAAATGAAATCTCTCAAAGACCTCATCCAGGAGATTCTGGGTGAAATGTCTCTGCAGACTGGTTCCGACTTGTAGGTGATTGTTGCGTTGCCATGGCAGCTTCCGTCTGGTAGGAGAACACACACTTTGGCCTGGCCTTTCGTTTCAGAGCTGGGAATGTTGAATGTCAAGTTCACGCCATTGTTGTTCCTGACTGGAGATCTGAGTGGAGTCAAGAGAAGCAGAGTGAAGAAAAACTCAGCAATATCATCTGCATGGAAAAAACTGAAAACATAAAACCACTGTATCATCTCCCACTTTCATCTTATAACATAGAGTTTTCTTGTCATTTTTAACTAAATGTATAAAATACATTTGATTAATAATCAAATACATTTTTACTACAAGTTTGTTTTTTCATAGAAATAACTTTATTGTAAACATCACAATCCCATTAACTCATAATAATACTCATAGTAAGTGTTCTGATTAAACAGAGGTCAATTAAAAATACTTTTAACAAAGTTAAAACATTACCAAAGTTTTGAGAATTTTTCCCCATCTGCCTGTTTTTAACTTCCTACACTCTATGACAAGAAAAAAAAAAAGTCTTTTAATTGTCAATGATTTCATACATTTTAGTTTTTAACGTTTCGAACAAAGTGTAGGAAGAGAACTTCAATAAAGTTGTTCAACTTCCTGAAACAGTCAAGATGCCAGTAATGAACCACCAACCAGCAGCCTCACTTTGACCACGGTATGAAATGCTTGTGGTCTTTGTGTCTATGCTGCCGTTTTAAGTAACTCTCAGGTTGGGGGTGGACAATTTAGCAAAATGTAACCCACAACTTCCTGCTCAACCAAATGGTAGAGCACATTTGAAAAACACATTTTTAAAAACATTGATTTTGTGGATCAGTCACCCAAGGTAATAAGAAAAAACAAATTCTTTTTTTTTCCTGGTTGGCTTGTTATGGGTTTTTTGTCACAAAAAAACATGCTTGTTGAAAACCAACTGCTGGATGCTCACCAGTAACTTTAACAACTTACAGATTCAGCATTTATTCTGTAGCTTTAATTCTGCTTCCTTCTAGAATTCTCTCATCTGATGCCATACTTTGTAACCATCTGTATTCCTTGAAGCTGTTTGAGGAGTTTCTTCCCCTAATTTACTAACATAGCACACTGTTTAGTTCCCTTTTATTTTTTAATTAGGTATTTTAAAATAACATCATGAAAAAATATTTTATTTATGTGTATTTTACAGGAAAAGTGGATTTTTTTGTTATGCAGCTTTTTTTTAAGTTCCAAACTGTGTTTAGATAATTTAGCAAAAATTGCAGCACATTTATTCTTTAGTGGCCTAAAAAGATTATACTTTATTAAGCAGCTTTAGCATCATTCAGCTTCTAATCACTTGGCTACCTAAAATTTAAACAAATTGAACACATTGTGTTCTACTCAAAATTGAATTACATAAAACTGTCTCCTCTAAAAGCTGGAAATGTCAGGTTTTCCCATGAAACATAATCCATTTTTTTTCACATTGTTTGCAATTGAGAGTCAAAGGGGTCTCCCCTCCACAGCAGACGGACTCACTCGGGTTGGTTACAGTCTGTCTGGATCCTCACTCCAATCACATCATGAAGGTTTTGGCCGGACAGAACCGCCCGGTTTCTGCCATGGAAAGACACATTGCTGGGAGTGATGGAAGAGATCACAGGACTCTGACAACAAAACAGACAAAACACAAGGCTTTAATGCATTCCACTTGATTGATGATGACTGGATACATTCAAATGAACTTCACAGCATGCAAGAATTGATTTTGAAACTCACAGAAACAAGGTTTGATGAGGTTTTTGGGCAAACACTGTCCTGCAGAAAGAAGATGGGACATCAGTTGATGCAGCAGCTTTACCTCATATTCTTTGAGGCACAATAAAAAGAGGAACTTAAAGTCCTCTGCTTAGAAATGTGTAACAGTATGCAAAAATATAACAAAAACTTTGATCATTAAATGTAATTTAAAGCGATTACATCAGTCTTTTTTCATTAAGAGACTGAATATAATTTACACGAGGAAAGCCACAAAGATCTTAAAGAGCTTTTAGAAGTGCTGACTCATTCAAAGCATTGTGCAGGAAAAAAAAAGTAAACTTAAACCAAGTAGAAGCAAAAACAAAGCGTTTTCTGCAGACACAGAAACCAGAAGATTAACACTAAAAGAGTATTTTTTACGGTCTTTGGTTTTTACATTTTAACGGTTGGATCTGTTTATTTAATATACATTTTTGAGTATTGTTTCTTGAACCGATTTAAGCATTATAACTGTGAAACAGATACATATTTCACCGCTCGTCACCCCGACGTTGGCCTTTTTTCTGAAAATTGTACATGTCATTCTTCCTAATCAGATGGCTGAATCAGAATCTGCTGTACAACAAAACCGACGCTCGCTTCACAGTCAACATTTTGAATGAAGCTCAAGGCCTCACCCGTCCACAAGTTAAAATAATGGCAAAACACCAACATGAAGCACCAAAATCGGCATTTTTATGTGGTACTATACACGTCGCACCAGTACCAACCTGGGACTAAGTTTTGGTATCTACTAGGGATGTCCTGATCAGGTTTTTTTGGGCCCGATGCCGAGTTATTTGATTTTGTGTATCTGCCGATACCGAGTCCCGATCCGATACTTTTATAAAACATTTATAACATGAATAAAATGAAGAAACAGATTTGTGTTGTCACTCGTTTATATTTCAATAACCTTCTTTTATCATTAAAAACTTAAAACACTTCTGTGACGTAGCTTTAATAAACAAGTAAAAATACAGCAAATATAAACTAGAAAAAAAATACAATTTTCTTGTTATATAAGTGATAATTAGTCATGTGAGAAAGTTTAGTGACTTTAGCTTTAATATCTTTAGAGCTATTGAACATTTTTGACCAAATGTGATTCCTGTCCTCATTTAAAATTATTAAAAATAAATTATGATTTTGTTTTAGCATAAAATTTGATGAATGAATAGCTGATATCATTATTAGTTTTAATTTATTAGTTTTCATTTATTTGTTTCTTTTAAGAATATGTGCTTCTTTTTATGTTCTTAAGACATCACATTTTCTGTTTTATTACCACAGTAGTTAATTTTCTTAACTGTTATTTCTCTGTCAGATAAATCAAACAGGCATATCAAAGGACAGCTCGGGTCCTAAGGAGTTCAATCACGGCGCTAGCAGTTAGCTTAGCACAGTTAGCAGCTGCTGTTTAGCCGTCTATCTGCAGCACGAAAATCTTAGCATTAAAAAGAAACAAAAACTTTGTCTTTTTCTGTTGAAATACCTTTAGAGGTTGTTGTTTGAGTTGGGACAAACCAATATAGACACTTGCTGTCAGTTTAAAGTGTTTTTAAAAGAGTTATTGATCCCAGAAGTCTGAATCTGTGATCTACTAGCTAGCTTGACTGAATTGTTTACGTTAGCCTTCTGCTTGAGATGCTGCCGTTTTCTGCTGTGTTTTCCGGGAATAACATTTTGTGATCTGTTCATGACATGCAGACTTCTAGTAGAGTATTTATCTGGAATAATAAGCTTGAAATATAAAGTGCTAATCATAATAAGAATAAATGAAATATTCCATCCTGATCGGACAACGAAGTCCGAATTTGATTGAGTCATCAACCACGTGATCGCGTCTGATTTCCGATCACGTGATCGGATAGGGACATCCCTGGTATCTACCCCTACTCTGAGCTCCCTCCAGACGATCAAGCTCCTCACTCTATCTGTAAGGGAGCGCCCAGCCACAACGAAACTAATTTCAGTCGCTTGTTCCTGGGACCTTGTTCTTTCATGGCCCAAAGCTCGTGACCATTGGTGAGTTCTGGAACTTTGCCTTTTCATTCAACTCCCTTTTCACCACTACGGACCAGTACAACAAGCAGACACTGCACCAATCATCTGTCGATGTCACACTATGACCTTGTTTGAGTTTAATAAACTTAATTTATTGATGATTCAACTTTTTTCTAAAAGATACATCAAGTTTTATAGCCAACACCGTCAACATCCATTAGTGTATGAGACAATTAAACCAATGTCTTTTTTTATCAGAAATCATTAAGATTTTTGGTCTAATGTTAACACAGAAAAACATGCCAGCCACATGCAAACACCTTAACAGTGAAATAAAAGATGCATAATTACATTCTGGTCTCCATCACTGGCCCAAGAACAGCGGTCGTTTGTCCACACACACCCAGCTCTGAGACAATCCTGACACCTAAACAGGAAGAAGTCACAGCTGCTGAAATCCTCACACTGAAGGTGACATATTATATTTTTCAATGGAAATTTTACTTACGAAGAAAGAATTCTGTTTTGTTGGATCCTAGAGCAGCTTCTGAGATAGAGTTGTTCCGTCACCCTCACCTCCCCGAACATGATGTTAAGTGTAGTTAAAGAGCCTGTAAAAAAACAACTATGGAATTTGCTTTATGCTGTGTTCAGCTATTATAAACTACATTTGTTTTCACAGGGGACTAATCCAGCAGACTTGGTTTAAACAGGTAGTCAAACCTGTCAAATTCAAAATAAGTTTGAGGGTTATTAGAACCAAGTTCTCATGAGAACCTGACTTACTTGGTCTGTTCCAGAGTTCATGTAACCTTACAAATTTGTTGAACTAAGAAGTTTATCCACAGAAGCAAACTTTGGTGCAGATCACCAGTCTGAATGCGTCATTATTCCTTGTAAGTTGAACAGGTCAAACTATAGCAACCATGTTCTGCATCTGTGGTTAAATGATGCCATTAGAACTCCTTCTGCAAAGTGAATTTACAATAGTAAGCAGGATTATGCTTTCACACTGCAGGCAAAAGTCAAACAAATCTAGTTTCTCACATTTAACAGAACATTTAACGATAACCAGAACTGTCCAGATACCACCAGACAAGACCAGCAACTGACCATATGAAACCCAAAACATGCAAACGCGTCAAGCTCTAAAACATCAACCATTTGGTCAATTGATTTCTTCAACAGGAGGGCACGGCTTATGAATACTGGCATCAACATCTCCTTTACTCTATTTCTTAACAATGGGACCACAAAAATAGTTTTCCTTGCCTCTGCTCTTCCTCACTTTTACATGTTTACACTGCAGACACCTGAAGCTCAGTTTGCTGATGATACGACTGTCTTCATCACTGAAGTTGAAAAAAAAAATACTTACTGATATGAAATCAAAATAGTGATCAAAGATGACATGTATTACAGCTGGTGTCATGAAAATGAGTGATTCATTATTTACGCACAACTCTAAATATATTTCTCTTTTCAATGAGTGCAGGACAAATCATGCTGCAACGACGGCCAGAGACTATATGATCACACTGATGTGAGGAGGCACAGCCATCATCCAGCAGGAAAACTGTCTTCTACTCACCCTCAACAAGGGAAAGGTTAGGGAGGGAGAGGGTGCATTGTGGGAACTGTGATAGGGATTTAATGTTGTCCAGAGGCTGAGAGAAACGACAGGTAAAGCTGGATTTAACATTTTCTCCAGCAGCCATGTGTATCTGGACGACCAGTTTAATCTGGAATAGAAAAGAACATGAGAAACAAAATGGTGATGAAAATGGTGCAGATGCAGTTAGTTACTGACCTCTCCAGTCGTCTCCATCACAGCTTTGTGGGTAACCATTTTCTTTTGAGGTTTTCCAGAGATGGATAACCAGTTTGAATTGTCACAGTCCACCTCAAACGTGCACCTGGAAGAAGACGGTCATGAGATCTTGATCAAAATTCAAGCTCGGAGAACAGCACACAATAATATTTTTCATTGAATACTTTACTAAATCAAAACCAAGTCCGCTTTGTGAAAAACTACAACACGTTGTCTTTTAATTGCCTCTTCAAAGGTGTTTCAATCACTTCTATGAACACAGGTGTTTGAAATCATCATCATGACCTTAGTGAAGTCCTGTATGCTCCATGATAGGATGCTCCTGAGTAATGAAGTTCAGTTGGGAACATTTTTATGCTTTTAAATGGTACTATGTGGGATGGTGGCTGTAGGGCTGCCACAATTCATCGACTAATCGACAACTAATAAAATTTTAAAATATTTTGCGACTAATTTAATAGTTGATTAGTCGTAACTTTATATTATATGGAGTCAGAGTTTAGTAAAGTTGAACAAAGTTGTAAGTGTTCAGCACTAAAAAAAATCCACATTTTTGATATTTGAGTCAGTGAGAGCAAAAAATTGATCTTTTGTGAAAAATAGTTCCTTTGTTTCAGATGCCAGGCTCATTTCATTTAATCTTGTTTTGATACCATAAACTAATGAAGGACAGAGGCTACATGATTCATTAAAAGTTTGATTAACTATCATCTTTAATGTCTTTATAGTGTGATAGCTTAGTAACATTCACACTATAGTGATTCTCCTGCTCCATTCCGTACTCAATCACACTTTCACTGTGTTAAATTAAAGTTTAGCTTTTGTTTTCAGCATTATGCTAGCTGTTTTTAGCTCATTTAGAGATGCTTCCTGTATTTTAGCTAATTTGGAGTTAAGCTAACATTTTAGTATCATGCTAGCTGCTTTGGCTAATTTAGACATGTTTCCAGTATTTTGGCTAATTTTGTGTTAAGCTAATATTTTAGCAAGCTTTCAGCTTCAGCCTTTTCAGCTAACTGGCATCTTTAGCGGCCACATTCAGCTTACAGCATTCACACTCGCATTATCACAGGTAATGCTACATATCTAGCTTTTAGTTAGTTTAAAGCTAATGATGGTTAAGATGTGTTCTTTACATCCACTTACGCATGATTTGATTCATCAACTAATTTGAAAAAAGTATGTGGTGATTAGTCGACTACTAAAATAATAGTTTGTGGCAGCATTAGGTAGCCGGATGACTCAGTTGGTTGGGTGTAGGGCTGGCGAGCAGAAAACCTGGGTTTGCTTCCCAGGGGGCACTTCTTCTTCTTCTTTTCCTTTGGGCTTTTCCCTTCAGGGGTCGCCACAGCGAATCAGTTTCCTCCATCTAAGCCTGTCTTCAGCA
>NC_050534.1:4609387-4637038 GCF_002922805.2 Oryzias melastigma
ATTTATCCGGGCTTGGGACCGGCACAATGAGACCCTGGCTTGGGCCCCCTCGTGGCTACGGCCTAAGGTGTGTTTTGGATTTTGGCCCTTTGTGTGATTGAATTTGTTCTCTTAATTTGACAACACTGCAGTATACTGTGATTCATCTTACTGCTTTAAAATGAAATACAGTACATAGAAACCCTACTATATTTCATTTTATAGTTTTAAAGCTGTAAAACACTTTACAACAATTACTAACACTCAGCTGCCAGTAAGTAACTAAAATCTATAGCAACTATTTTTCAGCCATTGGCTAATTTTGGCTTTTTCACCTGTTTCTCCTCAGTAACAGACAGAATAACAAAATAATATGAGAAAACGACTTTAAGGGACTTCAATTAAATTGGGGATGATAGTAAGAGTCAAACTAAAATCTTTGCAGTACTTCCTGCATCATTTATTGATTTTTAGGAGCCAGACAAAGATCTGTTTTTCCCTAGTATGCACCTAAATTGAGTTTTAAATAGATTGGGATTTTTTTTCTATTTTCAGTGTCACTGACCTGTTCTTAGAGCCACACCAAACACAGAATGGGTCCTGAGCGCCCCAACATTCCTGCAGACTTTGGTATTTGCTGCATTGTGACACAGGAAGACGTAGAATCTGCAAGGATACAAACGTTTATGAATGTTTTTAAAATACCATGCACACATGACCTGAACATAAATGCTTAGAAATGAAAGCACCTTCTTTTCAAATGGCACATAGATGTGTCTTTGATCCACTGGATCCAGTTGCATTCTGGGAAACACTTTACGGTCGTCACTGGCTTTGTAGAGCACTTTGGGGCAGAGGACGTCATAGTTTTGGCTCACAACAAGCTGACAAAGACAAGATAACCGTTAATGTAAGTCAGTTTTTATGTTTACTAGCAAATGAAGATGTTTTATGACATTTTACATTTATGACAAAAATCATGTTAGTTTATAAAGGAACAAACTGTTGTCGTTCTGACTTCCTCATGGATGTTTATCATAGTTTATTTTATGATCTTTTTACATATTATTATTATAAAGAACTGGACTTTTAATTTATGACAGAACTAAACTAACACCTGTAAAATGATTCTGATGCAATAAAAAGCTGCTCTGACTCAAAGTTTCAGGTGCTGCTTCATTCTGACCCTCATCTGTTCTGAACTTCACTTTCAATCAAGACTGTGGTTCATTTTCTGGCTCCAAAGACCTTCAGCAGAACAGAGAACAAGTCTGCAGGAACTTTGTTGTTCTTCATGTTTTCTTGTGTTCTCTGCTTTACTTCTTTCATTTAAACTTTGTTGTTTCCTGTTTCTGCTCATTGGTTAAAGTTTTATTTTGGTGCATCAAACTGACAAAGCTAGAAGTTTCAATAGAAATGTATTTATATAAACGATAGCTGTGTGCATGTGGTCTAGCTTGTGTAAAGGAACATAACAGGAAAAGGATGTTACAATCTTCCATTATTTCACTCAAGTTATTACAAATTTTTCTTTTTCTTTTTTTTTACCAGAAAAACTTTATTTTATAAAGCTTGTTTTAACAAGTCATCGTATAGATTAAGAAAGAAGACATCTACTGTTCCTACTCACCTTAATGAGCTGTCCATCCGCCGTCCCGACAAAGAAAACCATCCAGTTCTTCTGTCTCACAGCCAGAACAGACGTCATGCTGTTCTGCTTGTAGAGAACAGTCTTACCTCCCCGCTTCTTTTCCTGCTGAAAAACACAAGCCCCGTGTGTCTCTGGAGCCTCAGGTTGCAGACCCCTGGCCTAGAGCAACACCGCCCCTTTCCCTCTCCCTATGGTTGAGAGCTCAGAGCAAGGAGCAGTGTATTTCTATGTGACTTTTACAGACTTTTTCAAATGGCTTTTCCCCTTCTCCTGATTCACAACAATTTGAACAGACATACTCAGAAATGCAGTTTTAAGTTGAATTTTCTTTATAAATGTCGTCAATCATAAGAAAAATGCCATAAGAATATGTAAAAAACTCCAAAAACATAACTCTCATCAGAATGGCTCTTTAATCTCTTAACCCCTGTGATATACAAGGCACACTAATGTTGGGAGAGGGGTCATCTTGACCCCACGAGACAGCACAAGGGTTCAGACCTGGAGTTCACTTGCATCGATTGGCCAAAGAACATTCTGGAAGCGAGCGATGAATCAGAAGAACTGCTTTGAACATGGATTATTGAGCAAAGATGGAAAGGTGTTTGTCTCTTTGCATAAAAGTGACGATCATCTTTGCTGCAGAGATGATGCTTCACAGAGAACAGAAACGTTCGGAGCGGGTGTTAATCTGAACATAATACAATGTTCTCATCATGTCACTAAATCCTGAAATGTTCATCTGGTGTTGTTTGCATTTCCGACCAAATTTCACCCCAAAAGGAACCCATGAGCCATCACAACTCTGTCTGTGAAGGAATGAACGCTGGACTCCAATAGATGCTTGTCTCTGATAAACACTGGGCCGGCTGCCAAACTTTTGGAGTAAACACCGGGGCAATAATTGGAAGATATAAAGCACATGTGTCGATGTAATCACCTCTCGGGGTAATTCTAACGACATGCTATCTGTTTTGGCTACTTTAAGCTTTTTTAGTTTTTTAGGCTGTTTTTAGCTGCTATTTCAGCGACATACTAGCTGTTTTGGTTACTTTAAGCTTTTTTGTTTTTTTTAGGCTATTTTGGAGTTTAGCTAATATTTTAGCCACGTCTTGGCTAACTTAGGCTTTTTAAAATGTTTTTTTAGACTGTTTAGAAGATAGACTTATATTTACATGCTAGCTGTTTTGGCTAATGTAGGGCTTTTTTCAATTTTTGGGGGTCCATTTCGATGTTTAGCTAATATTTCAGCAACATGCTAGCTGTTTTGGCAAATTTAAACTTTTTTCAGTTTTTTAGGCTATTTTAGAATTTAGCTAATATTTTAGCTATATACTAGCTGTTTTTGCTAACTTAGACTGTTTTCAGTTTTTTTAAGTTTAGCTATTTGTCCAGCCACATGCTAGCTGTTTTTTTAGGGGAATTTGGCATTTAGCTTATATTTTAGCTGGCTATTTTCAGCATTTTCCGCCATAAGCTTCAACATTTTCATCAAGTTCAGTGTTTTCAGCTATCAATTTCAGCATCTTGAGCAGCCAAATTCAGCTACAGCATTCGCACTAACATGATCGTAGGCAATATTATATTATATATCTAGAATTACTGTTTTAAAGTTTTAAAAATGCATTTTAGAGTGTTCAATAAATGTTTATCCTGTTTGGCCCTTTACCTAAGGTGTGTTTTGCATTTGTCCCCCTATGCGATTGAGTTTATTGACACCCCTGATATAAAGTATATGGGGCAAATCCACACATGCACAAGGTTGAGGAGCAAAAGTGCTAACCACGAGTCATAATAACCAGGGCTATCAGTGACCTAAAGAATCATTCACTTTAGGGGGAAAGAAAAGAATAAAAACTAATTCTTATAGAGCGACCTTATAGCTGCGCTTTGAAGAGTTGAAAAAACAAGTAGGCCTGAAAGGTCTAATGCTTTTTAGCCTTAGGCAGTATATGAGGTCTTCAATCCTTTCACAGTTGGAATGACAGCAGAATAAGGATTTTACTGTCAGGACAGAAGTGTTCTTCAGTCGCTTACCTGAGTATTGGGTGGATCCTTGTAGTAGAAATCTGGTTCCCTATCAGGATTATTGTTGACAGGAGGGCTGATGTCAAACAGGACCAGCTGGGTGTTGGTCTGTCCTCGGTCCGTACAGAACACCCCGCTCCAAAGCACCTGCTCTCCACCTGGGACAACCGAGGAGGCCAGCAGTCTGCTGCCTTCATTGAGTGTAGCGGCTTCCAGAGATCCCAGAGTTCCTGCTTTACTTGTAGAGGCTTTAAGCCAAACAAGACGGACTTTGTTTGTTTTGACCAAGACGTTGCAGAGGATATAGATTGTTTTGTTGATCTGAAAGCCATCTACAAACTCTACACTACCTTTATTTTTAATTACTGGAGTTGAGCCGTGTTCCCCAGAAAGAGTAAATATTCCTCCAGACTGAGAGTCCAATGTGTTCTGCAGATTAATTGTCTTTGAATCAGAAGCATGATCTGGATTTTCATTGGACTGTATGGCAGTCAGAATATAAGTTTTCGTCTGAAGTGGGTTTTTCTCCAGTTCCACCAGGAGGCTGATGGATGCACTGCTGTGCGCCAGTGACCCCACCTGGATCAGTTCACTGTGCAGAAGTTTAGAAATGTTCTTCAGGTCCAGAACTTCACAGTAGCCTCGTGAGTAGTCTACCACACCGCAGCTGAGCAGAGTTTTATTGGTCACAAAAGGCAAGAGCACGTTGACAGTGAATTTTGATTTCCATAGTTCTCTTTTTGAGGCACAATAAAGCGACGCAGGTCCCTGCACCTCCCCACCTGACAAACCCCTCAGAGTCAGACAGTGCAGCAGTGTCAGGTTGTGGCTCAGCTGGTAGAGTTTCTCCTCCGTGGCGATGTAAACTCCCTCAGGAGCCACGGCCAGGTGTCGCATGTTTCCTTCAAAAGTGAAAGTTGTGTTGTCTTCCAGACACACAGCAGGTTCTACCCAGAGGGGAAGAAGCAGAGAGAGGAGCAGGATCATGTTGAAGCAGAACTGGCAGCCCCGACTCTTAGATCCACAAGTGACTCCGGTGTGCATGTCACTGCGCTCTGAAAACTATGAGAGATGTGCGAGTCATGAACGAACCATTCAACACTCACAGGTCATTCACTACCCCCCTTCCTTCCTGAGCAGCGGCTCTCCCCCTCCCCCTGGTGTTCTACGTCTAAGTTTTGTTTTTCTGTTTTTTTATTGAAGTTTTTGACATTTATGGCAATTGTAAAAAAAATGTCAACAAATTATAGTCAGAATGGACACAGAAATGTAAATAATAATGAAAGTAAATTAAAGATGATTCAGTAAGAAAAGTGAAAACTTAAATAAAAGAAAATTAAAAATAAATAAAAAGTGGAGATACATAGACATGCCAATCATTATTAAGTTAGAGGTTAACCAAAACATGTGAATTAAGTACTTTGGAGTTTTATTGCAGATCTTCTTTTCCCATGAAGTTTACAGTGAAAAAAATGCATCTTTATGTTATTTATGAAAGGTGAGAAAACATTGTTTGGCTTTAAAGGAACCAAGTTTTGTGTGCATTGAATTTACCCAGTAAATAATCAAAAATTTAAAGCAATTTCTGTGTCTATGTTTTCGAAGATAAATCCAAAATCGTATCCTTAACAGAAAAGTCTGATAAACATGGAAACTTGTAAAAAGCCAATAGTGAAAATTGTCTTAAAGGTATTAGATCAGGAGTGTCAAACTCAATTGCACAAGGGGCCAAAATATAAAACACACCTCAGGTCGAACAGAATAAACATTTATTGAACACTCTAAAACTACATTTCTAAAACTTTGAAAACGTAACTTTTCAACATAATTCTGAACTAGATATATAACATTACCTGCAATAATGCTAGTGTGAATGCTGTAAGCTGAATTTGGCTCCTGAAAATGCTAGTGCTCATAGCTAGCTAAAATATTAGGTAAATGCCAAATTAGCCTGATAAAAAAGAAAAAAAACTTAGGTTAGCCTGTAGCTGAAAAAAATAGCTAAACTCCAAGCAGCCAAAAAATAAGAATCTTAGTAAATGCCAAAATAGTCTAAAAAGCTATCAGAACGACAATTTTTAAAACTTTAAAACCATAACTTTTAAACATAATTATGAGTGATAAAAAGGCAGGAATATTAATCCAGAATAAATCAACTTAAACCTTAAATAACTTTCAATATTATACGCTCTATAATAATATATTTAGTCAAAATTACACAAGTTAAAAATAAGAGCAAGATAACATCGGACCATTAATAACAATAAAATAAAATGATCTGGAGGGCCGGATCCGGCCCCCGGGCCTTGACTATGACACATGTCCTATAGCAGTGTTTTTCAACCTTTTTTGAGCCAAGGTACACTTTAGCCATGAAAAAAATCCTGCGGTACACTAGCATCCAAAAAGGTCAAAAAATGTTAGTCTGTATTGATGTACATTCCCTCCACAATCTAGTCTACATTTTTTTATACTAGTGGGAAGCATCATTGCAGCGCAGAGGTGCTGTCACTTTAACCCAGTGTTTCTCAATCTCAATCCTCTTCTACACAGCCCAACACCTCCCTCCACTACAACTTTCTGCTGCAAATATTGTCGGTATCATTAGTCAATTTGCTCTTGTCAAAACAGTCTACCTTTATAATCATAAAAGAATGATTAAAACAACTCTAAAAACAAATACTTCTAAATAATCAGTTTTTATGAATGCTTTTTAAAAAATACTTCCAAAACTATCAGACAAAGTAAAAAGTCTTTCCTGGTTTCCCTCCACAATAGTGATGAATTCTGGCTCTTCTCAGAGATTCAGTTCTTTTGCATTAGCTTTCTGAAAACAGCAACTCTTTCTGATACCAAATGGATTTTTAGGTTGTTTTTGCTATATTTAATTTATTATCAACTACTAGATAAGATTATGCACAAAATCCATGATGTAAATGTGTTTTTATTCATATAAAGTGTAAATTATGTATATGCTGTTATTTATCCCTTCTAGATAGAATGTACAAAATAAATGATAAATGAACTAACTATTAACTCTTCAGTTTTTAACTTTATGCATTTTAAGCTTTTTTCCTTTTAAGCACATTTGAAGTGAACAACACAAAACTCTGCAACCACATCCCAAAATAAAAATTAAATTGTACAAAACCTATAAATCAAGACTTTTATTCACATTAACATTAAGAAAGACAAAAGTGTTTCAGCTTTGAGGATGCAATCTGTTTCTTCTGTCAGTGATGATCTGCTCTGTTTTAGAGAAGATTCTCTCAGTTCTCAGGTGTCTGCACAGGTTAGTTGTGGAGCCATAAATATATATAGGATATATATACATACATAGAATTATTTCCTGCAAACTCTGTTCCTTCATACTATCAATAAAAGTCAAATGGTTTCAGTTTCTTCTTCTTTTTTAATGTCTCTCACTTTCTTTACGTTTTGTGTTGATGTTTTCTCTCTCTCTCTCTGTTTGGCTCTTGTGCTGCACGTGTAACCCCCCCACCCAGCGCGCACTTTCTCTTTCTCTCCATTTCTTTTCATCTCTGGGCAGCTGCACTCCCTCTTCGTCAGCAGCCCATGTTCACAAAACGCCCCACAAATTTAATTTAGTTTGGTTGTTAGTAGAACCACGAGCTGCAAAACATGCACCAGAACTGCGCAAAGACATTTTAGAAAACTGTGAGGGATTAAGTAAAACACGCTCGTTTGTATGCACCACTAAAGCTAACAAAACCGCCAACTTTCAGTGGAACAAATAGAGCCGTGTAACTTCCGGTTGCTATTCCGGAAGTTGCACCCATGATCCCTTTTACATGAGAGGCCCCAGGAATAAGGTCAATAAAAGAGACATTAATTGTAATTTAGTTTAATCCAAAACATTTAAAAATGATTTTGTTAGCCCTAACCCCTCACAAAAACTATGAAGACTTCTGTGAGATGGTTTCTTTCAGAAGCTCCTGCCGGTCTGGAGGTTGATTCATTTGCGCTGGACCAGAAGAAAAAAAAAAAAAAGCTTTAGCATGAAATTTCAACGTAAACATTTAAAACAAAAAAAGGAAAATGCTTGAGCAGAAATGACTGACATTTTTTGGTCCATTTTCTTTCAACATAATGGTTGTGTGCGATACATGTCAAACTGCACTGTTTAAACTTGCAGTTCTAACACGACAGCAGCATTAACAGAAGCATCACCATGGTAACAGATGCTATCTTCTCAAAACTGCTCAGAGCGACTTATCAGTGCTGAATCTTTCACCATCATCGTGGGAATGTATGTGTGAACGGAACTGTGACCGTGAAGCGCTTTGTGGCTTAAAAGAAGGTAGTTGGGGCTATACAAGTATGTCATCAACATTTCTTAGTTCCCTTTTGAAGTTTTTCAGCCAGTTACTTGTCATGCCTTGACTACAAGTTACTTCCTCTTCTGGTTTTATGGGTTTAAGACAGACATACAGTCATGATCATGTCTACATGCATACATGTGTTGAGTTGCTGCCATGCGATTGGTTGGTTAGAAACGTGCGTTAATAGCAGTTGTACAGGTGTGTCTAATAAAGTGGGCAGGTGAGTGTAGTGTTTATCATCTTCATATGAAAAGCCTGTTTCCAATATGCACCAAAACCAAACTCCCAGCAGCTTTGAATAATACCAGTCATACAGA
Organism: Oryzias melastigma; assembly: GCF_002922805.2. Taxonomy (NCBI): domain Eukaryota; kingdom Metazoa; phylum Chordata; class Actinopteri; order Beloniformes; family Adrianichthyidae; genus Oryzias; species Oryzias melastigma. The sequence goes on from NC_050534.1 coordinate 4,617,706, forward strand.
TTAGAAAGGTCAAACAGTCACCAAAAATCCTCCAATTGCCTCCAAAAACACTGGTGTAAAACATGCGCTCCTTTAAAACACAAGAGTACAGTTGTTGATCTAAAAAAGACAAAAAGTCATTTTCTCTTCCCTTTTTTAGTCTGACTGTTCAAACATATTGTGTTTCACCAATAGTAGCTGAACATTTTATTGTAGAACAAGAACCAAACGAAGCCTCATTAGGATAACTGCAGAATCCTCAGGTTGTGCTTGAGAGAGGGGGGGGGGAGCAGAAATACTGTTGTTCTCCTCTTACCACATACAAATCTAACTAGTCACTATCTCACACTCTGTGCTGCATGATAGATAAACAGCGTGCATTAAGTTCCTGTAGTGTGAAGACATCGTGCGAGACATAAAGTTCATAGAAGCTATCATCATTTGACATCTGTGTGTACATGACTCTGACACTCCTCTGGTTTGATGACTTTCTGACACTTTTTCAACCACATGGAACATTAATCATCTCTTAACCACCTGTTTTGGTGCTGTGGTTTGTTTATTCATTTGATGTCCTGGTTTGACTGTCCCTCTATCTCCCTCTGCTGGTCATTGCTAGTACTGTCCTGTCCCCCTTTTACTGTTTTCCTGTTTTTGTTTCCACAGGTGTTTCTGACACACCTGTCCACCTGTATTTAAGACTGGCTCCTCCACCTTCACCCTGCCAGTCCACCTGTTTACCTTGAGTATTATAAATGCCACCGCTGAGGTTTGCTGATCTGTGACTTTGCTCCCCAGTGTTTGACCTTTAGTTTTTGCCTCTATTCTTCAGTCTGCTCCAGACTCTAGAGGTCAGGCTCTGACCTCTAGAGTCTGGAAAACCCACTACCCGTCCTAGACTCACAGCATCCCTTATTAGAATTAATTCTGAATTCCAATCTCACAGTGACTGCACGGGGTAGACAGAGAGAGTGGGTTTGTGGGTTTGTGCTCAAAAATCAGCCAAATCTTCCTTCTCACTGGTAAATGTTGTTTGGTGTTTGACATTCTGGTTCATTAAAAGATTTCTGCATGATGAGGTTAAGGTCAGGACTGCTGGTAGACTGTTCCACTCTCTCCTGAACTCTGGAGCTTTAGTCTCTAATAAACCTTGTTCTGTGGGTCTTGAAGCGTAAACTGGAGTCCAGGCTGTGGAGAAATAGGATTGTTCCTGTCTTCTCACCTGGATATCTTTCTGGATCAAGATACTGTCCACTGATTACAAGCTTCTGCCCCACCAGCTACAAGGTTCAAAACTATAGAGTTGGGATTTTACAGCTCTCCAATTTTGATGGAAAAGTGACGCCAGAAATTTGTAGGATGAATTTGCCAAGTTCTCCCCTTCAAACCCAAACTGCTTTGATGGTCAATAGCAGGGGTGGCCAACCCAGGTCAAGAACCTCAACTCTGCCTGGTGTCTCTGCCTTCTTCCCCACATCCGGACCGGGTCACGGTAGTACCAGTCTAAGCAAAGATGCCCAGACTTCCCTCTCCCCGGTCACTTCCTCCAGCAGAGAGACATAGTCTCTCCAGAGTGTCCTGGGTCCTAACCAGGATCTCTTGCCAGTGGAACATGTCAGAAAAACACAACACGTCCCAAAATCACCGACTATCAGACTTTGGTTTCCCAGTGACATTCATTAAGCATTAAACCAAAAGAAGGCTTGTTTTATTCAAAGTCAGTACTTCCTAGTTACTACATGAAGAGGAAAGTTCATTGTTCCATCATGTTACAAGGTCAGCAGTTCTAACATTAAATGAATCTAGTACATCAGCAGCATTTGCAAAACAAAAAACATGTTTTCTACTTTCAGATGGGTTACCATGACAAAAGGAGCTCTTAAGAATTCATGAATCAATCAACATCTAGTGTGTAAACGTCTGCTCTTCCCAACAAAACCAGAAGACATTTGAACATTTTCTATAGCAACTTCTGTCTAAATCCACAACCCAACAACATAGAAGAAAGAAAAAAAACTAACATTTAGGCTAAAAACGACCCTTTATGTCAACCTTTCTCTTCTTCCAAACATGGGAAGTTCACTAAAATGACTTTGCTTACTGTTGCTTTTTTCTAGTAACTATATTTTTGTGCAACTTTTTAAAACCATAAAACGTAGGTAATGGTCTAATGAAAAATGAAATGTCTATACTTTAACATCTCCTGCTTTTTGAATATTTCATTAAAAACAGTTTGTTAGCAGCTGTGGGAAATAGCTGTCTTTCTAAAGGGTCGACTATTAGTTTTTGTTAGTGTGAACATTAAAACTCAAAGGAATGCATGAAAGTCTCAGTTGAAGCTGAGCGTTTTAATACTGAGAGCAAAGAAAACGCAGGTTGGTCCAGTGAAGGGCATGGAATCTACTCTCATCCTCTGTTGGCACGGAAACGATGTTTTGAATGTTTGTTAGCTTCAAAACCACCACGATACAACCACAAATAGAAATGGAAGAATTTTCCGTTTTCCCTGTTTTCTGTCAGCTTGAAACCACCTCACCAGGTCCACTTCTCCACCAATGGAATCCTAGCAGTTGCGATCCCTCCAGCTGTCAGCAGAGGCCGCCGTTTTCCCGCCTTCACTGCTTCAGAACCGGCAGCTCCCTTGGCTTGAAGAAGGCTTGAGCCATCCCCATGGCAAAGATGTACACTTTAGAGTCCACCATTATTTTTTCTTTCTGCAGCAGATCTATAGAAAGACAAAGAGAAGATGCTTTTTGTTTTTTTCCTTTCTAAAAGTCAGCATGTTAAATCTAAAGAGAACTCATTAAAAGCGGGAAAGCTCACCGTCAATCTTCGTCTGGATTTCGTCGAGCGGTAAAAGGATGACCTCGACAAACTCTGGAAAAGAGAAGACGACCTGTTTTATCATTTACATTATAGAGACAGTATCGTGTGTAAAATATATCAGCGAGCTCTTACCTCCATCGCCTGTGGAAGAGAACAAGAGAATGAGATCAGAGTTAGATTAGTCATTTAAATGTATTCAGTCTTCAACTTTTATGCATTTATTTTAGTAAAATGAACCGTGTTTTTCCCAGTACAGGTCAAGTTTATTTGGATAGTTTGGCATAAGGATGCAACTTATACACTTCTCTGATGTGGGGTTAGTTTGTAGGCCAACAGAAAAAGGGTAAAAATCACTGTATGCTAGTATGTAAGCAATGTGCTAGCCTTTTTGGGTAATTTGGTATCTACTGAAGTTTGTTTTTGCTAATTTGGAGTTTGGCTCATATTTTAGCAACATGCTAACGTTCCTGGCTAATTTGTTATTAACTTTTTTAGGCTAATTTACAGATTAGCTTATTTTTTAGCAACACGCTAATGTGGCATCTACTGCGGTTTGTTTTAGCTAATTTGGAGTTAAGCTAATACTGTATTTAAGCAACAATAAAAATATTTAAAAATTGGCATGTATTAAGGATTTTTAAAACAATTTTACTAAACATTTTTCAAAAATTTAGGTCAACTTCAGCACTTTCATAGTTCTTTAATGAAATTTCCAGTCTTTTAGCAAATTTAACATTTATGCAAATGTATTTTGTATCTTCATCAACTACTTTCAGCAAAAAGCGTTCACGCTAGCATTATCGGAGGTAATGCAAATTTGAGTTTTGAATATGTCTATTTTTTAACTTTCTTGTTTAATTTTGAAGCATTTTGGTACACTGAAAGAGTTGTAAAGTGCTATATAAATAAAGTTAATTCATTCATTAATTTGCAATCATTTTGTGGTAAATGGAAATCCAGATACTGTCATCCTCTGAGACTTTGATAGTTTAAAAAATCTTATTAGTCTTCAGCTTTGCTCACAATTACTTTTAGTTTTTCTTTAAATTTTGCACCATTAAGGTAATAATCTTCAAAATATGTAACTTTTAGCAACATCAACGTAGCTGAAAGTTATTTTTATCAGCAAACTGAAACTATTTTCTCGTGCATATTTGTCTGCTGCTGCTTAAAGAAAACGTCCTCAGCGACGTCTTGGACGGGAAACAAAGCGGCGGTCTTCACCCAGCTCCTGTGTGGGGTGGATGTTCTCCACATCGTCTCCGTTGATGTTGACCAGCACGATCTGAGTCGTGCAGTTTGACAGGCCGGGGTCCAGGCAGGTCACTGCAGCAAAACACAGTCAGCAAACCTTCCTGAAGATAACGGTGTTTACCCAGGCTCTGCAACAGCCAGGTACATAGATTTAAGTGAGTGGAGCAGCTAATGTAATCAAGTGATACCTGGAGTGACCCCCACCACTTCCCCTTTGTAGCCCGTTTCCTCCTTCAGCTCCCTCAGAGCCGCCGCCTCCGCCGTTTCCCCCTCATCGATCAGCCCTGATCGCAGCAGAACCAAGAGCATTATTCTGCAGAGTCCAAACTGTTGGGTGAACTGGAAGGAGACGCGCCCGACCTGCAGGAAACTCCAGGGTGCAGCATCCCAGAGGAGGGCGGAACTGCTTCACCATCACCATGCAGTCTTTGTGGAGAGTCCGCTTCAGCACGCCGATGATTCCCACCCCTGCAGAGAAGCCGTTACACAATCTGAAGCTACTGAATTCAGCTGCTCCTCCTACACATCCACCTTATAAAAGGAGGGTTTTATGGTGACCCCCCAGGTCACATGGGTCACAGTTGTTACTGTAACTTTTCAACCGTTAACGGGATCATTCCAGTAGATTCTGAAGGAGAAAAGCCGCTTTTCTCCTTCAGAATCTACTGGAATGATCCTGTTAACGGTTGAAAAGTTAAAGATTTGGGGTTGAAGCGTCACGGGCGACACCTCAGCTGTTAAAGGGTTAAAGCAGGTGGTTCCACCATCTACAACTTGATGGCAACCGACTCGAAATTTTGCGGCCCCCGCCTTAAAATGAAAGCTCAATATCTACAAATCCATATGTGTCAAAGTCAAGGCCCAGGGGCCGGATCCGGCCCTCCAAGTAACTAGTTTTTTTGTTTTGTTTTATTTAGGCTAATTGGCATGTGCCTAATATTTCAGCTACATGCTAGCTTTTTTGGCTAACTTAGCCTTTCTTTTTTTTAGACTATTTTTGAGTTTAACTATTTTTTCATCTACATGCTACATGCTAGCTGTTTTGGCTAATTTAGTTTTTTTAAGATGTTTTGGACTTTAGCTAATATTTAGGCTACATGCTAGCTGTTTTGGCTAATTTAGGCTTTTTCAGTTTTTTAGGCTACTTTGAAGTTCAGCTATTTTTATTTCAGCTACAAACAGAGCTGTTTTGTCTAACCTAGTTTTTTGTTGTTGTTGTTTAGGCTAATTTGGCATTTAGCTAATATTTTAGCGGACTCACATCTTCAGCATTTTCAGCTGTCAATTTCATCAGCCAAATTCATCTTACAGCATTCACACTAGGATTATCACAGGTAATGCTATATATCTAGTTCATAATTATGTTAAAAAGTTACAGTTTTAAAAATGTAGCCTTAGAGTGTTCAATAAATGTTTATCCTGTTAAGCCTGCAACCTAAGGAGTGTTTTGGATCACCCCTGACCTTAAAGATAAAAACAAACTTTCAATAATCTTTACCTCTGAAGAGATTTGGTGTGAAACGTCAAAGTCAAAGGATCACCTAAACTTGGGATGTCGAAGTGCACAAATTGAGTTCTATGAAGAAAAATTGTAATTTTGCCTTTATTAAGCCTGCTTCCTGAACTTCTTCAGCTCTAGTTTGGGAAGTTGATGCTTGAAAAACAGAACTTCATCTACATTAGAGTGTTGCAGTGGTTTGTTAGATGCCTGTGTGACGTCTGTCAACCGTCAGACTGATTCAGCAGAAAGCAGCTCGTTTGCATCTGACAGTGACAAAAACAAAAGCTGCGTTTACCGTCTGCTTCTGTGTTGTTCTGCCGCGTGGTCCGCTTCACCGTCTCCCATGTTCTTGGAGAGGAAAACACAGAAAACACAAATGGGTTTTCCAAGTCTTGAAGCTGCGGTCGGTGACGTGGATTCTACCTTGTGTTTCCTGCTGGATCGACGTAGGTGGTCTTCTCCAGCTTCACCCAGTTTCCTGATGCCATGAGCTGGAGCACAAGGAGGAAGCAGTCGCTTAGAGATGTGAAAATTGTGTGTTTCTGATAATAGAGGGCATATATATGAAAAATTAAGCTTAAAACTGCATCTCTGAGTATTTCTTTATTCAAATCGTGGTGAAATCAGGAGACGAAATAATACTGTTAGAAAAAGATCTCATGCGAGACGTATAAAATACACTAGGCGTGGCTACAAACTCCCTGCTCTGAGCTCTCAGCAACAGAGGGATAGGGAGGGCGGGGTTGATCCCACAACTTAGAGCTGAATTTCTAATGAACTCCTGCCGCTCTGCAGGAACTATGTCCTAGAAAAGGCTATCCATCTTCCTCTGCTCATCCGGGGTCATGTGGACAGCAGTCCAAGCTAAAAACATCATAATCATCATTAAAAGACCAACGGGAACTATTTAAAAATACATCAATACATTAGGTGATCGGAGCGGGACTTTAATAAGGTTTGATGAGCTATACGAGTTCATTGTGTTTCAGAAAATATCAACTGACTGATAAAGATGAAATATTTTTTTTTGATTCATCTAAATTTTTAGCATAGTAAAAATATTTCACAAACCTATTGCCCTTTTTTCAAAAATTGGCGGGAGAAAGAACTTTAAAGTTGTTTTTCTTTTAAGTCCACCCACCTGACAATCAAAACAATATGTCATTAAAGCAAATTAGAGTTCTGATAACATCTTATAAAGCCAGCTGTTCTTGTGAATAGAACATGAAACAATAAGTGTTGAATTTATTTTTTAAAGTAGATGGTAAAGCTCTTTCTTTCTGTGTAAAATCAGACTTTTGAACGTGAGAGTGAATAAACTCCCTCCTGTGGTCATTTCAGGAACTGCAACACTCCAACTACATTTTATCTATTGTAAAATTGTTCCTAATGGTCTTTTTTACCATGATTATTGAGTTTTTAAGCTAAAATAAAAACATATGGGGCTATTTTGAGGCCAATATTATTTGAAACCCAAATAAAACATAAATAAACTGGTGTTTCGCCCAAAAAAATTAAAATGGCTAAAACTTTTTGCTATTCTAAAACACATTTTATTATTTTCAGCTTCAAACATTCTGTTTTTTATGTTTTAAAATTTCAATTTGAAAACTTTTTTTTTTCATTTTACTAATCTCAAAATTTCTGTTTCAAAACGTTTGGCCCTGTTGTGGCGCATTTGGGCGGGGCAAACATGAAGGGCCAATCAAACTCAATGAGGGTGGTAACTTCAGTCCTGGTGCGTTCACTGACTCTGAGAACTGTGATAATTACAGTCAGAACATGTCTGTTTAGTCTGTACTATCATAGTCTGAAATTGTCCCAAGACGGTGAAAAAGCAGAGTTCTTTTAAACTGCGCGTCCAAAACGCCGCTCTAGCCCGTTGAAGCGCTATCTTATTGTGTTACATAAAAGCATAGAAAAATGCCACGATTTGGCTCCATAAAAAGCAGCAGGAGCTCATTAGAAATTTTCCTCTGGATTGTGGGCAGGACAAAAAGTTAGCCTTGCTAATTTCGTAGCATTCCTTTGTTTACACTCTCTCCCATTAGCTTACAGCCCTTCACAAGCTAACATTAGCCGTACAACTAAAAAGGCGTGCAATATCGTTTCTATCCAGCCGTACATTTTAGATCCAGATTCCAGCTCAGACCAGGAAAACAAAGACGTTCACGGATCTATTTGTCTGACAGTGGATGAATCAGAATAGAGCGGACCAGGAAGACTTTGCCCCGCCCATTTCACTTGCTGTGTCACAAACAGACCTATTTCAAATCGAGTCTTTTCATCGACTCCTGAACACAATTTGAGTAAAGATCATTTTCAATCTGAAATTGTTTATATAGGTCCTCAATCATGAGAAAAATGCGACAAAAACATCCATCCATTCATCTTCCTGACCGCTTCTTCCCTTTCGGATGCGGGGTGCCGGAGCCTAACCCGGCTGCTGATGGGCGAAGGCGGGGTTCACCCTGGACAGGTCTCCAGTCTGTTGCAGGGCCTCAATCACACACCCATTCACTCTCACATTCACACCTAGGGGCAATTTAGAGTCACCAATTAACCTATGAAGCATGTTTTTGGACGGTGGGAGGAAGCCGGAGTCCCCGGTGAAAACCCACGCATGCACGGGGAGAACATGCAAACTCCACACAGAAAGGTCCCAGCCGGGAGTCGAACCGGGGCCTTCTCGCTGTGAGGCGAGAGCGCTAACCACTGCTCCACCGTGTAGCCCGCGACAAAAACATGTTTAAAAAAAAAAAATAAAATAAAAAAAAAACACCATTTAATGGGCGTGGGTCTTTAAAGTATTTTTACAGATGTCTATAGATTTACCCAGAATGTCATTTAGACATTTAAATGTAAACATGAACCAACAATGACTACTCATTTTTAGGCAAAACATGTGCTGGAAAAAGCAATAATAATGTTCATAATTGATTACATTTGAAAGAAAACTTTGTGTTTTATGTTGCTTTAAAACGATGTAAACCCAGACAATAAAAGCTGTAAAAAAATCACTTTAAAGTTAAAATAATTGTAAATTTTTACATATTCAAAACAGTATCATTGCTTCTGAAAAACTAGATTATCTCCAAAAGGGTTTTTTTTTGAATGAATACATGATATTTATTCGGTTTTGTCGTAAAATGTATAAAAAGTATATAAAATGCACAAGAAAAACACTAGTTTCCTAAAAACTGGCCGTAGAAATATCTTAAATTTTGTATAAAATACCAACTTTTAAATCAACTTAAAACTACTATAAATTACTTATGCTGTCCTTGTGTGAATAATTTGGTCTTCTGAAATGTTAACAATTGTCCATAATGGTACACTCCTTTCTTTCTCAGAATATAACAGGATTGCTGAATGTTTATTCACGAAAAAGAAAGAAGAAAAAAAGACTAACCTCTTCTTTGACGACATGTGGGGTTGTGGTCGCTTTGGCTTCTTCGGGATTACTCATTTTTACAGTCTTTACGACTGTAAGGAAACAGTTGAAAGTATAGCCTTTAGAAAATGCTCACTGAGACCTCCTTTAGCTCCCAAACAAACAATTAAACTCAAAGCTACAAACACTATTTCAGCTCAAACTGAAACTCAAAGCTACAAACACTATTTCAGCTCAAACTGGGTGGAACCAAATATTCCCAAAAACGTGTGGTATTTGTTCTGTCAGCACGACGAGAGCAAGACGCTTTAAGGTCATGAGATCACTAAAGATAAACAGTTTAAAATGTTTAGAAAACCCGAAAATCTAGAAACTAAACTCACGTGAAAGCTGGAACTACTGGAAAAGACGGTAAAAAATAAAGAGGCGAGCCACTCTGCACTTTATTCTGTTGTTGGGGAAAATAGACCAATGTCGGTGGTGTTTATTTGACAAAATTGTATAACATTTGTCAACAAAACTTTATTTTTTTTATTTCAAATGATAATTTGTGATAGTTATAGCACATTTTTTACAGAATAAAAACGTTTTGAGTGAAGCTCTTCACAAGAAACGATCTATGCACTGCTCCAGACCAGCGCGTCCCCTCTAAAAGTGCCCCCCGTCAAGAATTCCTAGATGATTCAAATGAACTGCAAGTTATTTATAGTTAATTTTTGTATTATATAAAATAAATTAAACAAATAATTTCAAACATTTTTTAAAGCGTATCGAAATGTAGGTTTGCGTCATGCAGCGTAAAGTTGTTTGTATTGAAATACGGAAGTAGTATCAGCAGGAAGATTTTAAGTGACGGACCAGTTTCCTGTACAGCATGAAGAAGGAGCAGGTTGTTAACTGTCAGTTTTCGGCTTGGTATCCGATTTTCAAGAAACATACGATAAAAAGGTGAATTTTTAAAAACTACGACAATTAGCGCTGCTGTAACATACCGTGTTAACGTTGACTTTTACAGCAAAACATCCGTCTGGCAGTTCTATTCCATGTTTGTTGCTTTAGGGATCAGATTTTATTAGTTAAACCTACATTCTTTCATCCAAGTTTCCTTACACACCTCTTACAGTGGCTCCTCAAATTAAAAAACATTGTTTATGCTTGTTTTCTAGTTTAATTCTTCCATTGCCTCAGAATGTAATCGACTATTTACTGGACGATGGGACGCTGGTGGTTTCTGGGAGGTAAGAATAAAAAAAATCTCACATTACTCCGAGTAATGAGCTCTGATGCGTTTATTGAATGGAATTGAACTTTATTCATATCACAAGGATACATTCATTTGTTATGGCACCGCAGAAGGCAAAAGTTGCATAAAGAAGTTGCAATCTAATTATAAAATGGATAACTAAAATAAAACAGCACTATATGTTTATTTATCTTGATATATGGAGGTAAGTACATATGCTCCATTGCAAATTCCTAAGAAGACACATTTAAAAGTCCTCTGAAACGGTTATTTATATATAGTGTCTGTTTTAAACCTAAATGTATCATTTAGTTTTTCAAAAAGATCAATAAATAGTCCGAAGGTTTTTTGAAAAAGACCAAAGCTGCCAGAGATGGACTCATTTTTAATTAAAAAAAAAAAAAAAACTAAATTATTTGATTAAATCCAGTTAAGAAAAAAAAACAGCTTCTAGTTTAGTTTGTGGTTTTATTATATTTTTAAAGTGTGGTTAAAATCGATAGTGATATAAAAACATTTTCTTATGTAGTAAATAAAATCAACTTTGGAATTGGAAAGATTTGATTGAATTATGTTAAATTTAAACTCGTGAATCAAAGTTCAATCGATTTAGTCATTTTAGATCTGGATGTGTTTATTCAGCAGATTATAATCTGATCTGTTGTTCTAATTAGAATGTTACATCTTTTGTTTTATTTTAAAATGAGTATTAAGTCTTCTTATGATGGAAGGAAAGTCTCATCTTTGTAGAACTGAATTAGTTTGGTTATTTTTCCTAACTTTCACAAACGTTTCTTGTCCCATCAGTGATCAGAACTCGCAGACGAGACACGCTGACAACAGCGACTCAGAGGAGCAGGAGGATGTCCAGGTGGGTGGGGTCACGCTTTTAGACAATACATGAAACTCTCCATTCTTTCAGAACTAAGCAAAGAAACTAATTGTTGGTTAAAGCTCTTTTTTCTCTCCTCTAGTGGTCGGATGATGAAACAACCACAACAGTGACTGTAAGTTCATGTTTCTGCTGCTGGATTTGGGCATTTTGGCTCAACATACTGGAGTACCTCTCCTAATAACCAAAAATATATGCGCTTTTATTTTCTTATTTCTTAATTAATAATCAATAGAGTAGTGGAAACCAGAATAAATTTAATAGTTCCATCACTCGCTCCTGATTTCTGAGTACTTTATGGAAATCTAATAATGATTGAGACTCATAAAGCAGCTGGTTACTGTTTGTGCTTTTATGAATTTAATGTAATTCTCCAAAAGTGTCTTTATCAGCTCAGATGGTTTTAGTTTGAAAGAATCGACATTAATATTTTTGAATCATCCCTTTCTTCCAATTATCTTTAGAGTAGAAGCTCCTCCCCTTTTTCTATCTGAATCCTTTTTTCTGTTTTTAACAGAAGACTCAGCCGAGTTACCTGCTGTTGAAGCCTGTTTTTAACTGTCCATCATTTTTATGATGTTGTGGTTGAAGTTCCTCTTCTTAGTCTCTGCCACTAGGGGGAGCTGCTGGTCCAAACTAGCAGCTTCTTCACAAAAGACGAATAGAGGAAGAATGTGGCTGCAGATCAAAATGAAACAAGTTCAGAATGACTTAGAAAAAAAACAGACAAACTACCAGCGCAAAACTAAAACTTCCTAAACATTTTTTACAAATTTTTAATAGACTTTTTCCTTTAGTCCATGGCCTTTCATGGCATTTTTACTATTATGATAATTATAATAATTTACCTGTAAAACAGTTTTTGTGGCACCCATATTTTTAGTACAACCAAGCTTTTTTTATTATTTATATACACAATAATCATATAAGAAACTGTACAAAAAACACAATTCCTAGCTGTAAGTATTGCACCTCGTGGTAAAGTTAGTCTTTTTTAACACAAAAATTAAGAAAGGTTTTTATGTTTATAACAAATATCAAAACTGTACTGAAAAAATTAAATGTATGAATCCAAAAACAAAGTTAAAACAAGTTCAAAACAATTTACTAAATCTAATAAAACAAAAAGTAATAAAAAACAGTCAACCCTACACTAGTAGCTCAAAGGTTAAACTGGGGATCTGCCACTGTGGAAAATGAAGCTGAACGGATCATATCAGTGTGAAAAACAATGAAAATAATCTTGCATTAGTGATTTGTCAGAAAACTATTCATGTTATAAAGCTTATACCAATTAGAACTCTAAATGTTGCTTTCTAGCACTTAAAAAACAATGATAATTTCAACAAATAGTTTCCCTCAGTGAAAAGAAAAATTCGGCTCTCATCATTTTTCTCTCCTTCTCGTTGTTCTTGACCATTAGAGTTTTAGTCCGCTTACTGGCAGTAGACAAAGTCTTGTATGACGCACAACTGAAGCTGAATTAAAGGTCTTTGTAGAGCTGAGTTTGACAGATCAATGAATCCAATTGATTAAGACTCAGAAAAGTCAAAATAATTGATCAAAACTGTAAAATCGCACTCTGTTTATCACAGTAAACTGTTTTTCTGTTAGCTTAAGGCATTATTCAGGATTTTCTTTTTATTAAATTGTCATTTTTCTTCAGTTTAAATATTTTTTTTTAAGCAAAAATGCCTTTGCAGTGGAAATTGATTTAAAAAAATGACATCTATAAAATGCATTTAGGCATTCATCAGAGCTGTGATCATGGCTGTGTCTTCAATAGGCTCCAGAGTTCCCAGAATTCACCTCCAAAGTGCTGGAGGCCATAAACTCGCTGGGCGGACGAGTCTTCCCCAAACTCAACTGGAGCGCTCCGCGGGTAAACTCTGAGCTGCGTGATGGATGCTCCACGCCACGCACCGCAGGTTCACGCCCTCTGTTTTCCTCCCAGGACGCAAATTGGATCGCTCTGAACAGCTCGCTGCAGTGCGGCAGCCTGGCCGACATTTTCCTGCTCTTCAAAAGCTCCGACTTCATCACCCACGACCTCACGCAGCCGTAAGGCCCCAACCGACAAACACACCCAGATTCTGACGAATCATGACGAGCAGCAGGCGGGAAAAGACTTTAACTGTTCTGATGGTCTATTTATGATAAAAATCTGTCATTTTTGTGGCTACAGGACAAACTTCACAAATCAAACTTGACTCTGTAAAGAACATTTCTTTTAACTTTCTTTGTTTATGTTTCATCAGATTCCTTCAGTGCAGCGACCAGGACTCCCCCGATCCAATCATCAAATATGAGGTATCTCCTCCGACACACACAGACCTCAACAGATTTACAGTCACTAACATCATTTTAAAGACCCACTCCCATCATCTTTTGATCCATTTTCAATAATTTTAATTATAATTATGCAGTTTGTAGCCAAAATCAGAAAAACCTGTTGTTTTCTAGGACATAGTTTCTGCAGGGTGGCAGGAGTTCATTAGAAATTCACCTCTGAGTTTTGGGCGGGACTGTTGTGTTGGGCAACCCCGCCCCCTTCTGTTTCTGAGGGTTTGGTCCATCAGAATGGAGCAGAGCAGGGAGCTTTTGATCCCAGTGTATTTTCTATGTCACAAATACAATCTCTTTCAAACTGCAGGTTTTCATCTGCTCCAGATTCAACACTATTTTAATAAAGATATACTCAGAAATGCATTTTTAAGCTAAATTATTTTTAAATGTCCTCCATCATGAGAAAAATGCTACAAGAAGATGTTAAAAACACCACTTTCACTGGAGTGGGACTTTAAATGGTTGCAGAGAGATCGAAATGTGATGGTGATTGGCTGTCAAATGTAATCAAAGGCGTCTGTTGCCCAGGAATAAAGTACAAATCCAGGTAAAAATAGCTTTAAAGTCCAGAAGAATCCAGAATCTCACACAAGCAGAAGTTACTACAAAGTTTGGCAATGCCACACGTGTTTATTAATCATCTAAATCTGCACTCTAGGAGCAAACAGATGCTGAACCTACTGTGTCTTTGGGTGGTAAGACAAAATCAAAGTTAGTGTCCAAATCCAGGCCTCGAGGTCCAACTCCTCCTGGTTTTCCACAAATCCTGCCTTATCTGCTGCTGATTACCTGGATCAGGTGTGTTTGGCCAATAAGGAGCTTCAATGGCAGGTTGGTCGGAAAACGTGGACACCGGCCCTCGAGGCCTGACTTTGGTCACAGAGTTAGTTGAATCTGTCATGCATTGATTCCATGTGTGGAGATGCTTATTGAATCATGTTAGAGGAAAACCTGCACACCACCTCGCTACATTCAAAACTGCTGCTCACTTTCAGGTGCAGTAAAAACAGAGAAAGTGGAACAATCACAGCCTAAATGTAAACATTCATGCTCTTCCAAAAAGCCAAACATACCCACATTTTAAATAATTCATTTATGCAATCTCCATAAAAAAAATTAAACTAAAACATTTTAAACATTAGATATATAGCATTACATGTGATAATGCTGGCGTGAATGCTGTAAGCTGAATTTAGGTGCTGAAGATGATAATGTTAAAGTTGATAACTACCTAAAATATTAGCAAAATGATGGCAAATTAGCCTGAAAAACTATTAAAATGTCTAATTTACCCAAAACAGCTAGCATGTGGCTAAAATATTAGCTACAAAATAGCCTAGAAATCCTTAGTAAATGCCAAAACAATTGAAAAAGCTAGCACAAAAAGAGCTGAATATTTTAACAACTGAATGAGCTAAATAGTTGAAAGAGCTGAAGAGCTATAGATGTCCACAAAAACAAACGGAAGAAAAATAATCATAATAACGAAGGCATAAAGAAAAAGTGAATCATTACAGCATGAATGCCAATAAATATTGTCTCCTCTCATCATAGTTCAGACTACAGAAGGCTGGAATAAAAAGTCACGTTCTCTGTGGTTCTTGATCAGAGTTTCTGACAGTGTGTGGGGGGCCGGGCCAAATGTGGAAGTGGGCCTGATCCGGCCCACGGGCCGTAGTTTGAGGACCCTTGCTGTGCATGCTTGAAATGATCAGGAAGTTCATTTTTGAAGACTTTGTGCTTGAAATTATTTCATGAGATCCTCGGTATCTTGGAAATGGAGAGAATCCTGTGGTGGAAGTCACTTCCTGTGATCTAAAGGAGGGGTACCAGTGTTCAGAATCTACCTATCAACACGCTGCTGTTATGAAACATTAAAAAAATCTCTTGAAGCAACAGAATGACAAGGTTCTCTGTTTTACTTTGGAAAAGTTCCCTCAAAGTTTTACAAACTTAAAGGGTAACCAAACCCTAAATCAACTTTTATTATCTGTTGACCTCTATAAATGCGTCTGTTGGTCGTTGCCAAATTTTTGATAAATTAAAATAAACTTGTTCAATTTTTGAAAATATAGTCAAAAAACTTCTGTGTGCTGTCCCCTACAGGTTGAATTGAGGTATTGCAGTTGAGTTTTGTGATATTCAAACCATGTGAATCATGATCTGCAGATCCAGTAATGTTAACTGCCCCCCCGCCCCTCTGACTGGATATTCACATTTCGGCTGTGGGTGGAGTCAGCCTCCAACTTCCCTGTTTGGTTACCCTTTAACCCTGTGAGATCACCAAGCAGATGGAGCTTTGTGGTGGTTTATCTTCTGCAGACACACAGCCCACCTTTAGGCAAACAAGCGCTCCGATTTGTGAGTCTGAATCTGTGAACTCTCCTGCGTCCTCAGCTGGTGTTGAGGAAGTGGAGCGAGCTGATTCCTGGAGGAGAGTTTCGCTGCTTCGTCAAAGAGAACGAGCTAATCGGTAAAGTCTTCTCGTTTTCAGCGCAGCGTTCGTGTGAACGCCAGCCGCTCTGCGAGCGCTGCGGTAAATTTGGACGCCAGCAGAGCTGGAACGCTGGTGGAGCTGCACGGGCTAATTTAGAAGTAATTATAGAAATCAATTAGAGCTGCGCTGACGGCCTTTCTGTGTGCACGGCAGCCATTTCCCAGAGAGACTACACCCAGTATTACCCTCACATCCTGAAGCAGGAGGAGCAGGTCTCTCAGGCCATACAGGACTTCTTCAGCCAGAACATCCAGTACCACTTCCTGGATGAAGACTGTGAGCATTTATTCTGTTTTACTCTGTAATGTCAAACGTTTCTGTTTGATTTCTCTTCATTTCTCATGATGTTCTTCTCGTCTTTGCAGTTGTGTTCGATGTTTACAGGGACAGCCAGGTAAACACTGTCAAATATACATTAGAAAATGATTCTTTGAGCTGGTTTGTGAAGCGCTGTCACATTTGGCAGGGGAAGGTTTGGCTCATCGACCTCAACCCTTTTGGAGAGGTGACGGACTCGCTGCTCTTCACCTGGGACGAGCTGACGTCTGGCGGAGAAGTGGCCCAGCAGCAGCAGGTGACCTCTGACCCCGGCGAGCTTTGTTGGGTCCAAATCTTCTCCAGAGCCAGACGATGACTTACCTTCTTTGTGCACCTGTGCAGGAAGGTCCGACGTTCCGCTTCACGACCAGCGAGGTGACGGTGCAGCCCAGTCCCTGTCTGAGCTACAGGATCCCACGAGACTTTGTTGACCTTTCCACCGGAGAGGACGCCTACAAACTCATCGATTTTCTCAAACTGGTAGGTTTTTATCCCTCAAACTGTCAAAACCACAATGAAAAGAAAAAAAACACTTTCATTGTTCACTGGTATCACTTTTCCAAAGCTGAGTCCATTGTCTCAATCTTGTGCTGAAGGTGCGTCTCTTTAACTCATTTCTGTTTAGTAGAAGGTCCATCCTCTCCAACCAGATCCTTCTTCCTCAACAGACCAGTTGGATCCAGCTCTTTGCAGCTTTTTTCTGTTGGTCACTTGTAGATTTTTTTGTGAAGTAGATGAGAAAAAAGGTATCGAAAACAAAACTCAAGGGATTAATACATTATTTTTGTTTGTTTCCCCCAGGAAGCCTGTTTTATGTCACCTCCTCAGTCACACAAAAGCCTTCGTCAGTGGAACACCTGCATGTTTTCATCTCTGCTTTGATGTTATACATGATATGAAACTATCAATGCAATCAGAGCTTCAGTCAGACTAAATGTCTCATACAGTTTACTCAGTGTTCTATTGAACAGTCTCACAGGTTCTGCTGGGTTTTGAGTTCATCACATCACTGGTGAACAGTATTTTTACCGATATTTGTGCTGTCTCTAAAAATAAGGTGTATTCTTGTTTGTTTACCAAATTCATTCAGCCTGTTTCTGATCAGAAAAGCTGTCAAGTCCTGTTGTTCATGAGCAACAGAATTTTCATCAAACATTAAGAAAAACTTTTGCTAAAAGTTTCTTTTTTTTCCTACAGACTAAAAACCAACAGGAAGATTCCGAGGAGGAGGAGGAAGAGGAGGGAGATATTCCACCATGACATCATCTGCATATAATGCCACATGCATGAAAGGACTCCACCTTTTTGTGTTTGGAACGCCCTCCTCTGAACTGGTGGCACTCGGATTCATTCATGAGGCTCCAAATGAGACGCGTTTAGGATCCTCCCGTTGTCCTCCCTGTCTGTGACGCTGCAGCAGAGGCCTCTGCAGGGTTGATTTTTTAGTTGTTCCAAGATGTTCTCCACTGAAAGGTTTTCCTTCCTTTTATACATTAAAATCCTGTGTTGTGTTAATTGTGTTGTTCTTCTCCTCCTTTGATCAATTCTTACATCTTTCTTTCATTTTATTTTTGACATGCTCATTCTTCACTGCTCTAGGCGCTTGTTTCTGCTTTTTTTTCCCATCATGCATTTCCTTTAGCTCCACAACAAAAAAACAAAGTTATTGGTAAACTTCTCATCGTTTATCAAGCTGCTGCCATTTTGCAGTAAACTAGTACATTAGGAATGGATCGAGCTTTTACGCAACACTTCTCATTAAGCTGGGAGCTAAACGAGCGGCGTGCGCGCAGCGTGTACGCGGCACGCCTTCATTTCTTTCCCTCTTCCTTTGCTGGATTGATGGAGCAATTACAGGGGGCTGCGCAGAGCTGGTGTGCTTCCACTTACGGTTCCCCGGGTGAACTGCTGGGGACAGGAAATGGCCTGCAAGACTCCGACTGAGGGGAATGTTCTGCATCCATCATCATTTTAGGGGAAGAAGTGTGCCTGCAGACGTGACATAAATGTGAGGCGGCATCAGATGAG
Organism: Oryzias melastigma; assembly: GCF_002922805.2. Lineage (NCBI taxonomy): Eukaryota > Metazoa > Chordata > Actinopteri > Beloniformes > Adrianichthyidae > Oryzias > Oryzias melastigma. Next base: position 4,635,984 of record NC_050534.1, read on the forward strand.
CTCCTCTGATGGAAACGCCGCCGTCTCTGTGGTGACTAATCCTCCTGACTCTCTGCAGGCTTCGCTCTTCTCTGCTGACGAATTTAAAAAAAACTTTAAAAAGGAATTTTGTAGGGAAAGTAGATGCATATAAATATTACATAATGCAGTGGTCTAGCAGCAGAGGTCCCAGTTGTCAACGTAGGTTCTGAGGATATTTGGCTGCCAGCCCACACACAACTTGGAGAGTTGCATATTGTTGACCCTGTGCAGCTTGGGAACATGGTGGTGTCGGAGGAGGGGGGGAAAGGCCAGAACACAGTGGCAGTGATCCGCCAAGAGAGTGTAAATCAGACAGAACCGCTTGATTTGACTAGTGTTTCTTGGCCAAACTTGTCACCATCACAAGTTGAACAGGTGTTGGAGCTTTTAAAAACTCATAGCGATGTTTTTAGCCGGGGTGAAGGAGATTTGGGGTGCACTACGTTAGTGGAGCATGAGATCCATCTTGAGGATGAGGCCCTGGTGCGGCAACGCTACCGTCGCCTCCCCCCCTCGCAGTATGAGCAGGTCAAAGCCCACATTCAAGAGCTGTTGGAAAGGGGGGTGGTGAGGCCAAGCTGCAGTCCGTTTTCTTCTCCTATTGTGGTTGTTTTTAAGAAAACTGGAGAATTGAGACTTTGTGTGGACTACAGGTTGCTGAACGCTAAAACGCGAAAAGACGCCTACCCGTTGCCGCGTATCGAAGGAACCGTGGATGCTCTCACGGGTGCTCAGTGGTTCTCATCTTTATACCTCGCCAGCGGTATAACCAGGTACCTGTTGCAGAGAAGGATAGAGCACACCCCACCATTTCAGAAACACTGCTCTAGTCAATCAGCCGATATGTGGTTTCTTCAGTCGTCTGTATCTGCTGTATGGTCATTGTTAATATTTTATGTATTTATTAATGATTGATTTTCTAATTCATTTTTTAAATTAATTAATTAATTAATTAAATTCATTATTTTGTGTTAAAAATAAAGATGCTTGAGAACATTTTAATGTTTTATCAGCGATTTTCTTCTGAAAATCCT
>NC_050534.1:4637350-4639160 GCF_002922805.2 Oryzias melastigma
TAGAGCACTAGTGTAACTCAAAGTGCTTCACAATAAAACATTTCCAAATTGAAAAGTCAAAAATAATAATAAAAAAAAACAGCAGTCGATAAAATAAAAAACATTAACATTTTGCCTGGAAAAAATCACTAACACAATAAAACGATAACATCATAATTTTCATCAGATCTGGATCCATTTATTACTATACAAATTGAGGATACTGATAAACAGTAATATTGGCCCTCTGCAGTCCTACGTTTATCTAAGTACTTTTTTGTATCTACATACTCTATATATATTTGACTAAGTTGTATAAACCTGACATGCAACCAAGAATCTAAATCTAAGTGTTGTCATAGGAAATGTTTGCAACATGTACATTTTATACGACTGGCCTAAACAGTGACATCTCACACTTTTCTTTTTTCCATTTCCTTCACTCTTCACTTTCAGTCTTTTATCTACCGTCCTCCAATAAAAATTTATCAGAAATCATCCAACAAATCATCAAAACTGCCGTTGACATTCTGTGAAATGCATTCACGCAACAGTTCAGGTAGGGGTTGTGGATCAACCTGTTGTTGGCCATAATTGTTAACAGACGTTGGGCTGTACGAGTGAACCGGTTCAGGCACTGCAAATACATCCGATATTTGGTTCTGTGTAAACGGCTGAGGATCGTAAACTTCTCGTCTGAGCAGTTCACTGTAGGATTCTACAGGTACTTCAGAAACCTTTTCCAGAAAAGCTCCTGAAGTTTGGAGGTCCAGTGAAGCTCCTGGATTGTTGTCTGTATTTGTTCCAAGAATGTCAACAGCTGCAACAGGAGTTACAGAGTTCAACAGGTCTTGTAAGTCTGTAGAGGCAACAGATGAATTCAATTCATAGACGGGGCAAGTTGAAGGTTGTACATCAGCCTGCTGTAACACCGGGGATTCTTTGGGTAATTCTTTTGTCTTCTTTTTAGGCTTCTTTTTCACTTCTGAGTTAATTGTCTTTTGAGAAGAATATTTGATAAAATAATCATATTTTCTCCTCATACCAAACTCTACTCTGGGATTTTGATCAGACAGCCACTTCCCAAAAGAGTTATCTGGAGATGGGTTTTTGGGATGTTTGACAGGCTTTTTGGTATCTTCTACTCTGATCCGCTTGCTTTGTGGATGATCTTCAGAGTCATCTCTGCTTCTTTTTCTCGACTGTCCAGTTCCTGCATGAACTTTCTCCAGAAAAGCTCCTGAAGTTTGGAGGTCCAGTGAAGCTCCTGGATTGTTATCTGTATTTGTTCCAAGAATGTCACTGATGTCCTCAGCTGCAGCAGGAATTAAGTCTGTAGAGGCAACAGATGAATTCGATTCATAGACGGGGCAAGTTGAAGGTTGTACATGAGCCTGGTGTAACACCGGGGATTCTTTGGGTAATTCTTTTGTTTTCCTTTTAGGCTTCTTTTCCACTTCTGAGTTAATTTTCTTTTGAGAAGAATATTTGATAAAATAATTATATTTTCTCCTGAAACCAAACTCTTCTTTGGCGTTTTGATCAGACAGCCACTTCACAAAAGAGTTATCTGGAGATGGGTTTTTGGGATGTTGGACAGGCTTTTTGGTATCTTCTACTCTGATCCGCTTGCTTTGTGGATGATCTTGATCATCTGAAGAGTCATCTCTGCTTCTTTTTCTCGACTCTCCAGTTGGTGCTTGAACTTTCTCTTGAAAGTCTCCAGAAGTTTGGGACTCCTGGGATGCCTTTGGAGTTTCCTTTGAACCGTCAATGTTTTTTATTTCCTCAGCTGCAGCAGGAGGTAAAAAATCGAGTAAGTCGTCCAAAT
>NC_050534.1:4642206-4645604 GCF_002922805.2 Oryzias melastigma
AAGAATGTATTCACTATCGCCATTTCCATCTTTTTTGCAAAATCAACCACCATCTGTCCTTCTACATTCCTCTACTGGATACCAAACCAGCCCATCACCTCCTCATCACCTCGGTTTCCTGCACCAACATGACCATTGAAATGACCATAGAAGAAGAAAATTTGAATGACCTTTATAATCAGACCAGCAGCATTCAATGAAGTTCCTGTAATCTTCATCTAACTATGACCGGCTTGTAGAGAGAAATAATCCACGACACGTGGATCTTAGAGGGAAAACAAAAACAACCCGGTGGGACATTTATAAAAAAAATATAGTTACAATTGGTTAGGTTACCTTTTATTATTTACGTAAAATTGCTTTAAACAGCATTATGCTATCAGACGTATTCAAACGTATGTCATTAGTCACTTTGGTCAGAGCCGTTTCAGTGCTGTGATTCTGTCTGAAGCCGGACTGGAAGACATCATAGTAGTTGTTTTTTATTAGGAATTCATTTAGCTGAAGGAAAACAGCTTTTTTAATCATCTTACTTAAAAATGTCAGGTTTCATATCGGTCTGTAGTTGTTCATTTGTGTTTTGTCTAAAAACTTTACATAAAAGTTGAAACTGACTGTGTAAGAAAGAAGGTGAAGAAGTTACTTTAAGTTTTTAGCCCTTGAAAAGCCTGATTTTTCAACACAAAAAATACTACAATTGAATTAAATAATTATATTTAAGCTAAACTATAATAAAATATACACTGATGAGTGGTCATATCTTAGCTGTCATGGGGTTCCGTTGTAGGTAGCAGATGTGCTCGGCCTGTCAGATCGGCTCGGGGGCTTGCGCATAGATGACGTGTAAGATTGTAATTGGTCCGGACTATTAGACCACTGTCACCTGACACGGGGAAGGACACACTTCCGCCATAACAATGCACGGATTCTTCCCGAGTAAAAAACCGAGGAGGTCCGAACATATACGTTAGGAATCACAAAAGGAGAAGGAATATTTGCAATCAGCCGCAAAAACCTTGACAACGAAATAATCCGACGGAGAGGAATCATTACAGGATAATGATCGTTATTTTAATAGAGAGAAATCAGGCTGGGGAGCATGAAGTTTGAGGTAAAGTGAGCGCTAGCGAGTAGCATGCTAGCTTGTTGTTGGTCGTACATAAAAAACAAAAAGAAAGTAATTATTCGTACATATTTTTTCTAAATACATCCTGCCAATGTTGAACTGGTCACACGGACCAGATGAAGTCCCGCTAGAATATGCAGCTCACTTTCTGCTCCGTTACACAAACACTGAGGAGAGCAGATGTTAGTGAAGGAGCTGTCAATGCCAAAATAATAAATAACAACCCAATCAGATCTCAACACTTTTTCCTTTCTTTAAAAAAAAAGCAAAAAACTTTATTGTAAACATCAGTTTCAGTACAGAAAATCTGCAAATTAGCCAACTCGTTTGTTACAGTTGTGTGAAGTCATCACTAGTCGCAAGCCCCCGAGCCGATCTGACAGGCCGAGCACATCTGCTACCTACACCGTGACTAAGTGCAGTTTTTCAAATGATGAAAAATAAAGAATTTGATCAGGCAAATCTTTGGCCAACTAAAATCTTTTGCGCCAACAAACGGGGTCCTGCGTGAGACGCATTATATATGGTCTATGGTGAGGCGCCAGGCTCCAGTTTTTTCTTCTTTTCTGATGTCTCTAATTTTATTTACATTTTGTGTTGTTGTCTCTCTCTCTGTTTGGCTCGTGCACTGCTGCACGTGTAACCCCCCACTCCCCAGCGCGAACTTTCTCTTTCTCTCCGTTTCTTTTCATCCCTCTTAAATATCTTTCCATCGCAATTGTTGAGGTTTATTTAAATATTTCCCCTCTCTCTGTGTGGATATCATGGTCACTAACGGTTCTCCGATCAATTGTTTAACTAATATAAATGGCATGATCCCGGGTCATCCCGCGTCCCCTACCATTTGAGAAACACTGCTTTAACCCAATGCATCATGGGGGATGAAGTGCATAAACTCACGCAGATGCCGTCATACTGTCGTTTCTGAGCTTCATTCTTTTGTTCACTTTTTAAACTGTCTGACGTCGGATCCTGCTGGAAGCTACACCGCTAAACACGAACTTTACCTGTTATTTTAGTTGGAAATTAGAGACTTTATGAGCCGAATCAGAACAGGAAGTGAGGAAGTTAACCTCTTCTGATTGGTCAGATTGATGACATGTGATCAAGCCTCCAACAATGATTGGCTGAGACAGTTGAAGGGGGCGGGACTTTTCTGAAAAGAGAGCTTGCGGCAAGTTTAGCGGCCAGATTGTAGCATCATTCTGATTAAAGAGTCATTTATAGAATCAAAGAAAAATGTAGTTTACGATCTTGGATATTCCAAACTATCTACCAGGGTTACATCAGGTCCGTTTGGATGAACACAGAGCAGATAGGGACGGTACATGTTTTAGACATGTGAAAATGGGTAATTTCCCGCGGCACACCAGACCATCTCTCACGGCACACTAGTGCGCTGCGGCACACTGGTTGAAAAACACTGGTCTAGCATACAAATAATTAAATGTCCATTTGTAATTATAGATCACTTTATAATCACATTTATCTGGCAAACATTTTACCATTTTTTCCCAACAGTTTTTAATTTAAGTAATTTTCCTGCTTAGACATAAATCATGAGAATAGAATTATTATTATTATTATTATTATCATAGCTGTTTTGTTTTTTTTTTAAATATTTTTTCAAAATGATTTGTTGGTTCTAAGATTAAGGCTGCACGGTGGTGCAGTGGTTAGCGCTCTTGCCTCACAGCGAGAAGGCCCCGGTTCGAATCCCTGCTGGGACCTTTCTGTGTGGAGTTTGCATGTTCTCCCCGTGCATGCGTGGGTTTTCACCGGGGACTCCGGCTTCCTCCCACCATCCAAAAACATGCTTCATAGGTTCATTGGTGACTCTAAATTGCCCCTAGGTATGAATGTGAGAGTGTATGGGTGTGTGATTGAGGCCCTGTGACAGACTGGCGACCTGTCCAGGGTGTACCCCGCCTTCGCACATCAGCAGCCGGGTTAGGCTCCGGCACCCCGCGACCCCGAAAGGGAAAAAGCGGTCAGGAAAATGGATGGATGAAAAGCCCAATTGAATCCAGAGATACGCTGTAAAAAGTTAAACTTCTTTGGGACAAACTTGCATAGAAAAATATATATATTGTATTTTAATCATATTTGATACACATATTTCTGAGACTTCTATCTCATTAGGATGATCCAAACATTTTTAAACAAATTGTACATAACTTTGTGGGGTTTTTTATCCTGCAGTTCCTGGTCATTCCATTAGGGGCAGTAGAAGAGAGATTTTTCCGCTTGCTCATTTCAAAATGGCTGCCTG